>NW_025576161.1:0-122205 GCF_905147105.1 Pieris brassicae
ATTTTGACTGAGATATGAGCGTTTATAATGTTGGAACGTTTACATCGATTTCTCAAAAACTAGTTGATTTATTTAAAAAAAAATTACACCGTTAGATAGAAAATTGAACGGCGAATCTAAAACTATATCAATATTTAAGATTGGTTAACATTTGACTGAGATATGAGCGTTTATAATGTTGGAACATTTACATCGATAACTCGAAACAAATTACACCATTAGATAGGAAATTGAATGGCGAACAGGTTAAGTTTGGTTCGGTTTGGTTGGCTGACCTTTTTTTTTTTTTTTTTTTTAGACATCGTTACATACAAAATTACACCGTTAGATAGAAAATTGAACGGCGAATCTAAAACTATATCAATATTTAAGATTGGTTAACATTTGACTGAGATATGAGCGTTTATAATGTTGGAACGTTTACATCGATTACTCAAAAACTAGTCAATTTATTTTATAAAAATTACACCGTTAGATAGAAAATTGAACGGCGAATCTAAAACTATATCAATATTTAAGATTGGTTAACATTTGACTGAGATATGAGCGTTTATAATGTTGGAACGTTTACATCGATTACTCAAAAACTAGTCAATTTATTTAAAAAAAATTACATCGTTAGATAGAAAATTGAACGGCGAATCTTAAACTATATCAATATTGAAGATTGGTTAACATTTGACTGAGATATGAGCGTTTATAATGTTGGAACGTTTACATCGATTTCTCAAAAACTAGTTGATTTATTTAAAAAAATTACACCGTTAGATAGAAAATTGAACGGCGAATCTAAAACTATATCAATATTGAAGATTGGTTAACATTTGACTGAGATATGAGCGTTTATAATGTTGGAACGTTTACATCGATTTCTCAAAAACTAGTTGATTTATTTAAAAAAATTACACCGTTAGATAGAAAATTGAACGGCGAATCTAAAACTATATCAATATTTAAGATTGGTTAACATTTGACTGAGATATGAGCGTTTATAATGTTGGAACATTTACATCGATAACTCGAAACAAATTACACCATTAGATAGGAAATTGAATGGCGAACAGGTTAAGTTTGGTTCGGTTTGGTTGGCTGACCTTTTTTTTTTTTTTTTTTTTAGACATCGTTACATACAAAATTACACCGTTAGATAGAAAATTGAACGGCGAATCTAAAACTATATCAATATTTAAGATTGGTTAACATTTGACTGAGATATGAGCGTTTATAATGTTGGAACGTTTACATCGATTACTCAAAAACTAGTCAATTTATTTAAAAAAAATTACATCGTTAGATAGAAAATTAAACGGCGAATCTTAAACTATATCAATATTGAAGATTGGTTAACATTTGACTGAGATATGAGCGTTTATAATGTTGGAACGTTTACATCGATTACTCAAAATCTAGTCAATTTATTTAAAAAAAATTACATCGTTAGATAGAAAATTGAACGGCGAATCTAAAACTATATCAATATTGAAGATTGGTTAACATTTGACTGAGATATGGGCGTTTATAGTGTTGGAACATTTACATCGATAACTCGAAACAAATTACACCATTAGATAGGAAATTGAATGGCGAACAGGTTAAGTTTGGTTCGGTTTGGTTGGCTGACCTTTTTTTTTTTTTTTTTTTTAGACATCGTTACATACAAAATTACACCGTTAGATAGAAAATTGAACGGCGAATCTAAAACTATATCAATATTGAAGATTGGTTAACATTTGACTGAGATATGAGCGTTTATAATGTTGGAACGTTTACATCGATTACTCAAAAACTAGTCAATTTATTTTATAAAAATTACACCGTTAGATAGAAAATTGAACGGCGAATCTAAAACTATATCAATATTTAAGATTGGTTAACATTTGACTGAGATATGAGCGTTTATAATGTTGGAACGTTTACATCGATTACTCAAAAACTAGTCAATTTATTTTATAAAAATTACACCGTTAGATAGAAAATTGAACGGCGAATCTAAAACTATATCAATATTTAAGATTGGTTAACATTTGACTGAGATATGAGCGTTTATAATGTTGGAACATTTACATCGATAACTCGAAACAAATTACACCATTAGATAGGAAATTGAATGGCGAACAGGTTAAGTTTGGTTCGGTTTGGTTGGCTGACCTTTTTTTTTTTTTTTTTTTTAGACATCGTTACATACAAAATTACACCGTTAGATAGAAAATTGAACGGCGAATCTAAAACTATATCAATATTTAAGATTGGTTAACATTTGACTGAGATATGAGCGTTTATAATGTTGGAACGTTTACATCGATTACTCAAAAACTAGTCAATTTATTTTATAAAAATTACACCGTTAGATAGAAAATTGAACGGCGAATCTAAAACTATATCAATATTTAAGATTGGTTAACATTTGACTGAGATATGAGCGTTTATAATGTTGGAACGTTTACATCGATTACTCAAAAACTAGTCAATTTATTTAAAAAAAATTACATCGTTAGATAGAAAATTGAACGGCGAATCTTAAACTATATCAATATTGAAGATTGGTTAACATTTGACTGAGATATGAGCGTTTATAATGTTGGAACGTTTACATCGATTACTCAAAATCTAGTCGATTTATTTTAAAAAAATTACATGGTTAGATAGAGAATTGAAAGGCGATTCTAAAAATGTATGAATTTCGACGATTGGTTAACATTTGACTGAGATATGAGCGTTTATAATGTTGGAACATTAACATCGATAACTCGAAACAAATTACACCATTAGATAGGAAATTGAATGGCGAACAGGTTAAGTTTGGTTCGGTTTGGTTGGCTGACCTTTTTTTTTTTTTTTTTTTTAGACATCGTTACATACAAAATTACACCGTTAGATAGAAAATTGAACGGCGAATCTAAAACTATATCAATATTGAAGATTGGTTAACATTTGACTGAGATATGGGCGTTTATAGTGTTGGAACATTTACATCGATAACTCGAAACAAATTACACCATTAGATAGGAAATTGAATGGCGAACAGGTTAAGTTTGGTTCGGTTTGGTTGGCTGACCTTTTTTTTTTTTTTTTTTTTTAGACATCGTTACATACAAAATTACACCGTTAGATAGAAAATTGAACGGCGAATCTAAAACTATATCAATATTGAAGATTGGTTAACATTTGACTGAGATATGAGCGTTTATAATGTTGGAACGTTTACATCGATTACTCAAAAACTAGTCAATTTATTTTATAAAAATTACACCGTTAGATAGAAAATTGAACGGCGAATCTAAAACTATATCAATATTTAAGATTGGTTAACATTTGACTGAGATATGAGCGTTTATAATGTTGGAACATTTACATCGATAACTCGAAACAAATTACACCATTAGATAGGAAATTGAATGGCGAACAGGTTAAGTTTGGTTCGGTTTGGTTGGCTGACCTTTTTTTTTTTTTTTTTTTTAGACATCGTTACATACAAAATTACACCGTTAGATAGAAAATTGAACGGCGAATCTAAAACTATATCAATATTGAAGATTGGTTAACATTTGACTGAGATATGGGCGTTTATAGTGTTGGAACGTTTACATCGATTTCTCAAAAACTAGTCGATTTATTTTATAAAAATTACACCGTTAGATAGAAAATTGAACGGCGAATCTAAAACTATATCAATATTTAAGATTGGTTAACATTTGACTGAGATATGAGCGTTTATAATGTTGGAACGTTTACATCGATTACTCAAAAACTAGTCAATTTATTTTATAAAAATTACACCGTTAGATAGAAAATTGAACGGCGAATCTAAAACTATATCAATATTTAAGATTGGTTAACATTTGACTGAGATATGAGCGTTTATAATGTTGGAACGTTTACATCGATTACTCAAAAACTAGTCAATTTATTTAAAAAAAATTACATCGTTAGATAGAAAATTAAACGGCGAATCTTAAACTATATCAATATTGAAGATTGGTTAACATTTGACTGAGATATGAGCGTTTATAATGTTGGAACGTTTACATCGATTACTCAAAATCTAGTCGATTTATTTTAAAAAAATTACATGGTTAGATAGACAATTGAAAGGCGATTCTAAAAATGTATGAATTTCGACGATTGGTTAACATTTGACTGAGATATGAGCGTTTATAATGTTGGAACATTAACATCGATAACTCGAAACAAATTACACCATTAGATAGGAAATTGAATGGCGAACAGGTTAAGTTTGGTTCGGTTTGGTTGGCTGACCTTTTTTTTTTTTTTTTTTTTAGACATCGTTACATACAAAATTACACCGTTAGATAGAAAATTGAACGGCGAATCTAAAACTATATCAATATTGAAGATTGGTTAACATTTGACTGAGATATGGGCGTTTATAGTGTTGGAACATTTACATCGATAACTCGAAACAAATTACACCATTAGATAGGAAATTGAATGGCGAACAGGTTAAGTTTGGTTCGGTTTGGTTGGCTGACCTTTTTTTTTTTTTTTTTTTTAGACATCGTTACATACAAAATTACACCGTTAGATAGAAAATTGAACGGCGAATCTAAAACTATATCAATATTGAAGATTGGTTAACATTTGACTGAGATATGAGCGTTTATAATGTTGGAACGTTTACATCGATTACTCAAAAACTAGTCAATTTATTTTATAAAAATTACACCGTTAGATAGAAAATTGAACGGCGAATCTAAAACTATATCAATATTTAAGATTGGTTAACATTTGACTGAGATATGAGCGTTTATAATGTTGGAACATTTACATCGATAACTCGAAACAAATTACACCATTAGATAGGAAATTGAATGGCGAACAGGTTAAGTTTGGTTCGGTTTGGTTGGCTGACCTTTTTTTTTTTTTTTTTTTTAGACATCGTTACATACAAAATTACACCGTTAGATAGAAAATTGAACGGCGAATCTAAAACTATATCAATATTTAAGATTGGTTAACATTTGACTGAGATATGAGCGTTTATAATGTTGGAACATTTACATCGATAACTCGAAACAAATTACACCATTAGATAGGAAATTGAATGGCGAACAGGTTAAGTTTGGTTCGGTTTGGTTGGCTGACCTTTTTTTTTTTTTTTTTTTTAGACATCGTTACATACAAAATTACACCGTTAGATAGAAAATTGAACGGCGAATCTAAAACTATATCAATATTGAAGATTGGTTAACATTTGACTGAGATATGGGCGTTTATAGTGTTGGAACGTTTACATCGATTTCTCAAAAACTAGTCGATTTATTTTATAAAAATTACACCGTTAGATAGAAAATTGAACGGCGAATCTAAAACTATATCAATATTGAAGATTGGTTAACATTTGACTGAGATATGGGCGTTTATAGTGTTGGAACATTTACATCGATAACTCGAAACAAATTACACCATTAGATAGGAAATTGAATGGCGAACAGGTTAAGTTTGGTTCGGTTTGGTTGGCTGACCTTTTTTTTTTTTTTTTTTTTAGACATCGTTACATACAAAATTACACCGTTAGATAGAAAATTGAACGGCGAATCTAAAACTATATCAATATTGAAGATTGGTTAACATTTGACTGAGATATGAGCGTTTATAATGTTGGAACGTTTACATCGATTACTCAAAAACTAGTCAATTTATTTTATAAAAATTACACCGTTAGATAGAAAATTGAACGGCGAATCTAAAACTATATCAATATTTAAGATTGGTTAACATTTGACTGAGATATGAGCGTTTATAATGTTGGAACGTTTACATCGATTACTCAAAAACTAGTCAATTTATTTTATAAAAATTACACCGTTAGATAGAAAATTGAACGGCGAATCTAAAACTATATCAATATTGAAGATTGGTTAACATTTGACTGAGATATGAGCGTTTATAATGTTGGAACGTTTACATCGATTACTCAAAATCTAGTCGATTTATTTTAAAAAAATTACATGGTTAGATAGAGAATTGAAAGGCGATTCTAAAAATGTATGAATTTCGACGATTGGTTAACATTTGACTGAGATATGAGCGTTTATAATGTTGGAACATTAACATCGATAACTCGAAACAAATTACACCATTAGATAGGAAATTGAATGGCGAACAGGTTAAGTTTGGTTCGGTTTGGTTGGCTGACCTTTTTTTTTTTTTTTTTTTTAGACATCGTTACATACAAAATTACACCGTTAGATAGAAAATTGAACGGCGAATCTAAAACTATATCAATATTGAAGATTGGTTAACATTTGACTGAGATATGAGCGTTTATAATGTTGGAACATTAACATCGATAACTCGAAACAAATTACACCATTAGATAGGAAATTGAATGGCGAACAGGTTAAGTTTGGTTCGGTTTGGTTGGCTGACCTTTTTTTTTTTTTTTTTTTTAGACATCGTTACATACAAAATTACACCGTTAGATAGAAAATTGAACGGCGAATCTAAAACTATATCAATATTGAAGATTGGTTAACATTTGACTGAGATATGGGCGTTTATAGTGTTGGAACATTTACATCGATAACTCGAAACAAATTACACCATTAGATAGGAAATTGAATGGCGAACAGGTTAAGTTTGGTTCGGTTTGGTTGGCTGACCTTTTTTTTTTTTTTTTTTTTAGACATCGTTACATACAAAATTACACCGTTAGATAGAAAATTGAACGGCGAATCTAAAACTATATCAATATTGAAGATTGGTTAACATTTGACTGAGATATGAGCGTTTATAATGTTGGAACGTTTACATCGATTACTCAAAAACTAGTCAATTTATTTTATAAAAATTACACCGTTAGATAGAAAATTGAACGGCGAATCTAAAACTATATCAATATTTAAGATTGGTTAACATTTGACTGAGATATGAGCGTTTATAATGTTGGAACATTTACATCGATAACTCGAAACAAATTACACCATTAGATAGGAAATTGAATGGCGAACAGGTTAAGTTTGGTTCGGTTTGGTTGGCTGACCTTTTTTTTTTTTTTTTTTTTAGACATCGTTACATACAAAATTACACCGTTAGATAGAAAATTGAACGGCGAATCTAAAACTATATCAATATTTAAGATTGGTTAACATTTGACTGAGATATGAGCGTTTATAATGTTGGAACATTTACATCGATAACTCGAAACAAATTACACCATTAGATAGGAAATTGAATGGCGAACAGGTTAAGTTTGGTTCGGTTTGGTTGGCTGACCTTTTTTTTTTTTTTTTTTTTAGACATCGTTACATACAAAATTACACCGTTAGATAGAAAATTGAACGGCGAATCTAAAACTATATCAATATTGAAGATTGGTTAACATTTGACTGAGATATGGGCGTTTATAGTGTTGGAACGTTTACATCGATTTCTCAAAAACTAGTCGATTTATTTTATAAAAATTACACCGTTAGATAGAAAATTGAACGGCGAATCTAAAACTATATCAATATTTAAGATTGGTTAACATTTGACTGAGATATGAGCGTTTATAATGTTGGAACGTTTACATCGATTACTCAAAAACTAGTCAATTTATTTTATAAAAATTACACCGTTAGATAGAAAATTGAACGGCGAATCTAAAACTATATCAATATTTAAGATTGGTTAACATTTGACTGAGATATGAGCGTTTATAATGTTGGAACATTTACATCGATAACTCGAAACAAATTACACCATTAGATAGGAAATTGAATGGCGAACAGGTTAAGTTTGGTTCGGTTTGGTTGGCTGACCTTTTTTTTTTTTTTTTTTTTAGACATCGTTACATACAAAATTACACCGTTAGATAGAAAATTGAACGGCGAATCTAAAACTATATCAATATTGAAGATTGGTTAACATTTGACTGAGATATGAGCGTTTATAATGTTGGAACGTTTACATCGATTACTCAAAAACTAGTCAATTTATTTTATAAAAATTACACCGTTAGATAGAAAATTGAACGGCGAATCTTAAACTATATCAATATTGAAGATTGGTTAACATTTGACTGAGATATGAGCGTTTATAATGTTGGAACATTTACATCGATAACTCGAAACAAATTACACCATTAGATAGGAAATTGAATGGCGAACAGGTTAAGTTTGGTTCGGTTTGGTTGGCTGACCTTTTTTTTTTTTTTTTTTTTAGACATCGTTACATACAAAATTACACCGTTAGATAGAAAATTGAACGGCGAATCTAAAACTATATCAATATTGAAGATTGGTTAACATTTGACTGAGATATGAGCGTTTATAATGTTGGAACGTTTACATCGATTACTCAAAAACTAGTCAATTTATTTAAAAAAAATTACATCGTTAGATAGAAAATTGAACGGCGAATCTTAAACTATATCAATATTGAAGATTGGTTAACATTTGACTGAGATATGAGCGTTTATAATGTTGGAACGTTTACATCGATTACTCAAAATCTAGTCAATTTATTTAAAAAAAATTACATCGTTAGATAGAAAATTGAACGGCGAATCTTAAACTATATCAATATTGAAGATTGGTTAACATTTGACTGAGATATGAGCGTTTATAATGTTGGAACATTAACATCGATAACTCGAAACAAATTACACCATTAGATAGGAAATTGAATGGCGAACAGGTTAAGTTTGGTTCGGTTTGGTTGGCTGACTTTTTTTTTTTTTTTTTTTTTAGACATCGTTACATACAAAATTACACCGTTAGATAGAAAATTGAACGGCGAATCTAAAACTATATCAATATTGAAGATTGGTTAACATTTGACTGAGATATGAGCGTTTATAATGTTGGAACGTTTACATCGATTACTCAAAAACTAGTCAATTTATTTTATAAAAATTACACCGTTAGATAGAAAATTGAACGGCGAATCTAAAACTATATCAATATTTAAGATTGGTTAACATTTGACTGAGATATGAGCGTTTATAATGTTGGAACATTTACATCGATAACTCGAAACAAATTACACCATTAGATAGGAAATTGAATGGCGAACAGGTTAAGTTTGGTTCGGTTTGGTTGGCTGACCTTTTTTTTTTTTTTTTTTTTAGACATCGTTACATACAAAATTACACCGTTAGATAGAAAATTGAACGGCGAATCTAAAACTATATCAATATTTAAGATTGGTTAACATTTGACTGAGATATGAGCGTTTATAATGTTGGAACATTTACATCGATAACTCGAAACAAATTACACCATTAGATAGGAAATTGAATGGCGAACAGGTTAAGTTTGGTTCGGTTTGGTTGGCTGACCTTTTTTTTTTTTTTTTTTTTAGACATCGTTACATACAAAATTACACCGTTAGATAGAAAATTGAACGGCGAATCTAAAACTATATCAATATTGAAGATTGGTTAACATTTGACTGAGATATGGGCGTTTATAGTGTTGGAACGTTTACATCGATTTCTCAAAAACTAGTCGATTTATTTTATAAAAATTACACCGTTAGATAGAAAATTGAACGGCGAATCTAAAACTATATCAATATTTAAGATTGGTTAACATTTGACTGAGATATGAGCGTTTATAATGTTGGAACGTTTACATCGATTACTCAAAAACTAGTCAATTTATTTTATAAAAATTACACCGTTAGATAGAAAATTGAACGGCGAATCTAAAACTATATCAATATTTAAGATTGGTTAACATTTGACTGAGATATGAGCGTTTATAATGTTGGAACATTTACATCGATAACTCGAAACAAATTACACCATTAGATAGGAAATTGAATGGCGAACAGGTTAAGTTTGGTTCGGTTTGGTTGGCTGACCTTTTTTTTTTTTTTTTTTTTAGACATCGTTACATACAAAATTACACCGTTAGATAGAAAATTGAACGGCGAATCTAAAACTATATCAATATTTAAGATTGGTTAACATTTGACTGAGATATGAGCGTTTATAATGTTGGAACGTTTACATCGATTACTCAAAAACTAGTCAATTTATTTTATAAAAATTACACCGTTAGATAGAAAATTGAACGGCGAATCTTAAACTATATCAATATTGAAGATTGGTTAACATTTGACTGAGATATGAGCGTTTATAATGTTGGAACATTTACATCGATAACTCGAAACAAATTACACCATTAGATAGGAAATTGAATGGCGAACAGGTTAAGTTTGGTTCGGTTTGGTTGGCTGACCTTTTTTTTTTTTTTTTTTTTAGACATCGTTACATACAAAATTACACCGTTAGATAGAAAATTGAACGGCGAATCTAAAACTATATCAATATTTAAGATTGGTTAACATTTGACTGAGATATGAGCGTTTATAATGTTGGAACGTTTACATCGATTACTCAAAAACTAGTCAATTTATTTAAAAAAAATTACATCGTTAGATAGAAAATTGAACGGCGAATCTTAAACTATATCAATATTGAAGATTGGTTAACATTTGACTGAGATATGAGCGTTTATAATGTTGGAACGTTTACATCGATTACTCAAAATCTAGTCAATTTATTTAAAAAAAATTACATCGTTAGATAGAAAATTGAACGGCGAATCTTAAACTATATCAATATTGAAGATTGGTTAACATTTGACTGAGATATGAGCGTTTATAATGTTGGAACATTAACATCGATAACTCGAAACAAATTACACCATTAGATAGGAAATTGAATGGCGAACAGGTTAAGTTTGGTTCGGTTTGGTTGGCTGACCTTTTTTTTTTTTTTTTTTTTAGACATCGTTACATACAAAATTACACCGTTAGATAGAAAATTGAACGGCGAATCTAAAACTATATCAATATTGAAGATTGGTTAACATTTGACTGAGATATGGGCGTTTATAGTGTTGGAACATTTACATCGATAACTCGAAACAAATTACACCATTAGATAGGAAATTGAATGGCGAACAGGTTAAGTTTGGTTCGGTTTGGTTGGCTGACCTTTTTTTTTTTTTTTTTTTTAGACATCGTTACATACAAAATTACACCGTTAGATAGAAAATTGAACGGCGAATCTAAAACTATATCAATATTGAAGATTGGTTAACATTTGACTGAGATATGAGCGTTTATAATGTTGGAACGTTTACATCGATTACTCAAAAACTAGTCAATTTATTTTATAAAAATTACACCGTTAGATAGAAAATTGAACGGCGAATCTAAAACTATATCAATATTTAAGATTGGTTAACATTTGACTGAGATATGAGCGTTTATAATGTTGGAACGTTTACATCGATTACTCAAAAACTAGTCAATTTATTTAAAAAAAATTACATCGTTAGATAGAAAATTAAACGGCGAATCTTAAACTATATCAATATTGAAGATTGGTTAACATTTGACTGAGATATGAGCGTTTATAATGTTGGAACGTTTACATCGATTACTCAAAAACTAGTCAATTTATTTAAAAAAAATTACATCGTTAGATAGAAAATTAAACGGCGAATCTTAAACTATATCAATATTGAAGATTGGTTAACATTTGACTGAGATATGAGCGTTTATAATGTTGGAACGTTTACATCGATTACTCAAAATCTAGTCGATTTATTTTAAAAAAATTACATGGTTAGATAGACAATTGAAAGGCGATTCTAAAAATGTATGAATTTCGACGATTGGTTAACATTTGACTGAGATATGAGCGTTTATAATGTTGGAACATTAACATCGATAACTCGAAACAAATTACACCATTAGATAGGAAATTGAATGGCGAACAGGTTAAGTTTGGTTCGGTTTGGTTGGCTGACCTTTTTTTTTTTTTTTTTTTTAGACATCGTTACATAAAAAATTACACCGTTAGATAGAAAATTGAACGGCGAATCTAAAACTATATCAATATTTAAGATTGGTTAACATTTGACTGAGATATGAGCGTTTATAATGTTGGAACGTTTACATCGATTACTCAAAAACTAGTCAATTTATTTTATAAAAATTACACCGTTAGATAGAAAATTGAACGGCGAATCTAAAACTATATCAATATTTAAGATTGGTTAACATTTGACTGAGATATGAGCGTTTATAATGTTGGAACGTTTACATCGATTACTCAAAAACTAGTCAATTTATTTAAAAAAAATTACATCGTTAGATAGAAAATTAAACGGCGAATCTTAAACTATATCAATATTGAAGATTGGTTAACATTTGACTGAGATATGAGCGTTTATAATGTTGGAACGTTTACATCGATTACTCAAAATCTAGTCGATTTATTTTAAAAAAATTACATGGTTAGATAGACAATTGAAAGGCGATTCTAAAAATGTATGAATTTCGACGATTGGTTAACATTTGACTGAGATATGAGCGTTTATAATGTTGGAACATTAACATCGATAACTCGAAACAAATTACACCATTAGATAGGAAATTGAATGGCGAACAGGTTAAGTTTGGTTCGGTTTGGTTGGCTGACCTTTTTTTTTTTTTTTTTTTTAGACATCGTTACATACAAAATTACACCGTTAGATAGAAAATTGAACGGCGAATCTAAAACTATATCAATATTGAAGATTGGTTAACATTTGACTGAGATATGAGCGTTTATAATGTTGGAACGTTTACATCGATTTCTCAAAAACTAGTTGATTTATTTAAAAAAATTACACCGTTAGATAGAAAATTGAACGGCGAATCTAAAACTATATCAATATTTAAGATTGGTTAACATTTGACTGAGATATGAGCGTTTATAATGTTGGAACATTTACATCGATAACTCGAAACAAATTACACCATTAGATAGGAAATTGAATGGCGAACAGGTTAAGTTTGGTTCGGTTTGGTTGGCTGACCTTTTTTTTTTTTTTTTTTTTAGACATCGTTACATACAAAATTACACCGTTAGATAGAAAATTGAACGGCGAATCTAAAACTATATCAATATTTAAGATTGGTTAACATTTGACTGAGATATGAGCGTTTATAATGTTGGAACGTTTACATCGATTACTCAAAAACTAGTCAATTTATTTTATAAAAATTACACCGTTAGATAGAAAATTGAACGGCGAATCTAAAACTATATCAATATTTAAGATTGGTTAACATTTGACTGAGATATGAGCGTTTATAATGTTGGAACGTTTACATCGATTACTCAAAAACTAGTCAATTTATTTAAAAAAAATTACATCGTTAGATAGAAAATTGAACGGCGAATCTTAAACTATATCAATATTGAAGATTGGTTAACATTTGACTGAGATATGAGCGTTTATAATGTTGGAACGTTTACATCGATTACTCAAAATCTAGTCGATTTATTTTAAAAAAATTACATGGCTAGATAGAGAATTGAAAGGCGATTCTAAAAATGTATGAATTTCGACGATTGGTTAACATTTGACTGAGATATGAGCGTTTATAATGTTGGAACATTAACATCGATAACTCGAAACAAATTACACCATTAGATAGGAAATTGAATGGCGAACAGGTTAAGTTTGGTTCGGTTTGGTTGGCTAACCTTTTTTTTTTTTTTTTTTTTAGACATCGTTACATACAAAATTACACCGTTAGATAGAAAATTGAACGGCGAATCTAAAACTATATCAATATTGAAGATTGGTTAACATTTGACTGAGATATGGGCGTTTATAGTGTTGGAACATTTACATCGATAACTCGAAACAAATTACACCATTAGATAGGAAATTGAATGGCGAACAGGTTAAGTTTGGTTCGGTTTGGTTGGCTGACCTTTTTTTTTTTTTTTTTTTTAGACATCGTTACATACAAAATTACACCGTTAGATAGAAAATTGAACGGCGAATCTAAAACTATATCAATATTGAAGATTGGTTAACATTTGACTGAGATATGAGCGTTTATAATGTTGGAACGTTTACATCGATTACTCAAAAACTAGTCAATTTATTTTATAAAAATTACACCGTTAGATAGAAAATTGAACGGCGAATCTAAAACTATATCAATATTTAAGATTGGTTAACATTTGACTGAGATATGAGCGTTTATAATGTTGGAACATTTACATCGATAACTCGAAACAAATTACACCATTAGATAGGAAATTGAATGGCGAACAGGTTAAGTTTGGTTCGGTTTGGTTGGCTGACCTTTTTTTTTTTTTTTTTTTTTGACATCGTTACATACAAAATTACACCGTTAGATAGAAAATTGAACGGCGAATCTAAAACAATATCAATATTTAAGATTGGTTAACATTTGACTGAGATATGAGCGTTTATAATGTTGGAACGTTTACATCGATTACTCAAAAACTAGTCAATTTATTTAAAAAAAATTACATCGTTAGATAGAAAATTGAACGGCGAATCTTAAACTATATCAATATTGAAGATTGGTTAACATTTGACTGAGATATGAGCGTTTATAATGTTGGAACGTTTACATCGATTACTCAAAATCTAGTCAATTTATTTAAAAAAAATTACATCGTTAGATAGAAAATTGAACGGCGAATCTTAAACTATATCAATATTGAAGATTGGTTAACATTTGACTGAGATATGAGCGTTTATAATGTTGGAACATTTACATCGATAACTCGAAACAAATTACACCATTAGATAGGAAATTGAATGGCGAACAGGTTAAGTTTGGTTCGGTTTGGTTGGCTGACCTTTTTTTTTTTTTTTTTTTTAGACATCGTTACATACAAAATTACACCGTTAGATAGAAAATTGAACGGCGAATCTTAAACTATATCAATATTGAAGATTGGTTAACATTTGACTGAGATATGGGCGTTTATAGTGTTGGAACGTTTACATCGATTTCTCAAAAACTAGTCGATTTATTTTATAAAAATTACACCGTTAGATAGAAAATTGAACGGCGAATCTAAAACTATATCAATATTTAAGATTGGTTAACATTTGACTGAGATATGAGCGTTTATAATGTTGGAACGTTTACATCGATTACTCAAAAACTAGTCAATTTATTTTATAAAAATTACACCGTTAGATAGAAAATTGAACGGCGAATCTAAAACTATATCAATATTTAAGATTGGTTAACATTTGACTGAGATATGAGCGTTTATAATGTTGGAACGTTTACATCGATTACTCAAAAACTAGTCAATTTATTTAAAAAAAATTACATCGTTAGATAGAAAATTAAACGGCGAATCTTAAACTATATCAATATTGAAGATTGGTTAACATTTGACTGAGATATGAGCGTTTATAATGTTGGAACGTTTACATCGATTACTCAAAATCTAGTCAATTTATTTAAAAAAAATTACATCGTTAGATAGAAAATTGAACGGCGAATCTAAAACTATATCAATATTGAAGATTGGTTAACATTTGACTGAGATATGGGCGTTTATAGTGTTGGAACATTTACATCGATAACTCGAAACAAATTACACCATTAGATAGGAAATTGAATGGCGAACAGGTTAAGTTTGGTTCGGTTTGGTTGGCTGACCTTTTTTTTTTTTTTTTTTTTAGACATCGTTACATACAAAATTACACCGTTAGATAGAAAATTGAACGGCGAATCTAAAACTATATCAATATTGAAGATTGGTTAACATTTGACTGAGATATGAGCGTTTATAATGTTGGAACGTTTACATCGATTACTCAAAAACTAGTCAATTTATTTTATAAAAATTACACCGTTAGATAGAAAATTGAACGGCGAATCTAAAACTATATCAATATTTAAGATTGGTTAACATTTGACTGAGATATGAGCGTTTATAATGTTGGAACATTTACATCGATAACTCGAAACAAATTACACCATTAGATAGGAAATTGAATGGCGAACAGGTTAAGTTTGGTTCGGTTTGGTTGGCTGACCTTTTTTTTTTTTTTTTTTTTAGACATCGTTACATACAAAATTACACCGTTAGATAGAAAATTGAACGGCGAATCTAAAACTATATCAATATTTAAGATTGGTTAACATTTGACTGAGATATGAGCGTTTATAATGTTGGAACGTTTACATCGATTACTCAAAAACTAGTCAATTTATTTAAAAAAAATTACATCGTTAGATAGAAAATTGAACGGCGAATCTTAAACTATATCAATATTGAAGATTGGTTAACATTTGACTGAGATATGAGCGTTTATAATGTTGGAACGTTTACATCGATTACTCAAAATCTAGTCAATTTATTTAAAAAAAATTACATCGTTAGATAGAAAATTAAACGGCGAATCTTAAACTATATCAATATTGAAGATTGGTTAACATTTGACTGAGATATGAGCGTTTATAATGTTGGAACATTTACATCGATAACTCGAAACAAATTACACCATTAGATAGGAAATTGAATGGCGAACAGGTTAAGTTTGGTTCGGTTTGGTTGGCTGACCTTTTTTTTTTTTTTTTTTTTAGACATCGTTACATACAAAATTACACCGTTAGATAGAAAATTGAACGGCGAATCTAAAACTATATCAATATTGAAAATTGGTTAACATTTGACTGAGATATGGGCGTTTATAGTGTTGGAACGTTTACATCGATTTCTCAAAAACTAGTCGATTTATTTTATAAAAATTACACCGTTAGATAGAAAATTGAACGGCGAATCTAAAACTATATCAATATTTAAGATTGGTTAACATTTGACTGAGATATGAGCGTTTATAATGTTGGAACGTTTACATCGATTACTCAAAAACTAGTCAATTTATTTTATAAAAATTACACCGTTAGATAGAAAATTGAACGGCGAATCTAAAACTATATCAATATTTAAGATTGGTTAACATTTGACTGAGATATGAGCGTTTATAATGTTGGAACGTTTACATCGATTACTCAAAAACTAGTCAATTTATTTAAAAAAAATTACATCGTTAGATAGAAAATTAAACGGCGAATCTTAAACTATATCAATATTGAAGATTGGTTAACATTTGACTGAGATATGAGCGTTTATAATGTTGGAACGTTTACATCGATTACTCAAAATCTAGTCAATTTATTTAAAAAAAATTACATCGTTAGATAGAAAATTGAACGGCGAATCTAAAACTATATCAATATTGAAGATTGGTTAACATTTGACTGAGATATGGGCGTTTATAGTGTTGGAACATTTACATCGATAACTCGAAACAAATTACACCATTAGATAGGAAATTGAATGGCGAACAGGTTAAGTTTGGTTCGGTTTGGTTGGCTGACCTTTTTTTTTTTTTTTTTTTTAGACATCGTTACATACAAAATTACACCGTTAGATAGAAAATTGAACGGCGAATCTAAAACTATATCAATATTGAAGATTGGTTAACATTTGACTGAGATATGAGCGTTTATAATGTTGGAACGTTTACATCGATTACTCAAAAACTAGTCAATTTATTTTATAAAAATTACATGGTTAGATAGAGAATTGAAAGGCGATTCTAAAAATGTATGAATTTCGACGATTGGTTAACATTTGACTGAGATATGAGCGTTTATAATGTTGGAACATTAACATCGATAACTCGAAACAAATTACACCATTAGATAGGAAATTGAATGGCGAACAGGTTAAGTTTGGTTCGGTTTGGTTGGCTGACCTTTTTTTTTTTTTTTTTTTTAGACATCGTTACATACAAAATTACACCGTTAGATAGAAAATTGAACGGCGAATCTAAAACTATATCAATATTGAAGATTGGTTAACATTTGACTGAGATATGGGCGTTTATAGTGTTGGAACATTTACATCGATAACTCGAAACAAATTACACCATTAGATAGGAAATTGAATGGCGAACAGGTTAAGTTTGGTTCGGTTTGGTTGGCTGACCTTTTTTTTTTTTTTTTTTTTAGACATCGTTACATACAAAATTACACCGTTAGATAGAAAATTGAACGGCGAATCTAAAACTATATCAATATTGAAGATTGGTTAACATTTGACTGAGATATGAGCGTTTATAATGTTGGAACGTTTACATCGATTACTCAAAAACTAGTCAATTTATTTTAAAAAAATTACATCGTTAGATAGAAAATTGAACGGCGAATCTTAAACTATATCAATATTGAAGATTGGTTAACATTTGACTGAGATATGAGCGTTTATAATGTTGGAACGTTTACATCGATTACTCAAAATCTAGTCGATTTATTTTAAAAAAATTACATGGTTAGATAGAGAATTGAAAGGCGATTCTAAAAATGTATGAATTTCGACGATTGGTTAACATTTGACTGAGATATGAGCGTTTATAATGTTGGAACATTAACATCGATAACTCGAAACAAATTACACCATTAGATAGGAAATTGAATGGCGAACAGGTTAAGTTTGGTTCGGTTTGGTTGGCTAACCTTTTTTTTTTTTTTTTTTTTAGACATCGTTACATACAAAATTACACCGTTAGATAGAAAATTGAACGGCGAATCTAAAACTATATCAATATTGAAGATTGGTTAACATTTGACTGAGATATGGGCGTTTATAGTGTTGGAACATTTACATCGATAACTCGAAACAAATTACACCATTAGATAGGAAATTGAATGGCGAACAGGTTAAGTTTGGTTCGGTTTGGTTGGCTGACCTTTTTTTTTTTTTTTTTTTTTAGACATCGTTACATACAAAATTACACCGTTAGATAGAAAATTGAACGGCGAATCTAAAACTATATCAATATTGAAGATTGGTTAACATTTGACTGAGATATGAGCGTTTATAATGTTGGAACGTTTACATCGATTACTCAAAAACTAGTCAATTTATTTTATAAAAATTACACCGTTAGATAGAAAATTGAACGGCGAATCTAAAACTATATCAATATTTAAGATTGGTTAACATTTGACTGAGATATGAGCGTTTATAATGTTGGAACATTTACATCGATAACTCGAAACAAATTACACCATTAGATAGGAAATTGAATGGCGAACAGGTTAAGTTTGGTTCGGTTTGGTTGGCTGACCTTTTTTTTTTTTTTTTTTTTAGACATCGTTACATACAAAATTACACCGTTAGATAGAAAATTGAACGGCGAATCTAAAACTATATCAATATTTAAGATTGGTTAACATTTGACTGAGATATGAGCGTTTATAATGTTGGAACGTTTACATCGATTACTCAAAAACTAGTCAATTTATTTAAAAAAAATTACATCGTTAGATAGAAAATTGAACGGCGAATCTTAAACTATATCAATATTGAAGATTGGTTAACATTTGACTGAGATATGAGCGTTTATAATGTTGGAACGTTTACATCGATTACTCAAAATCTAGTCAATTTATTTAAAAAAAATTACATCGTTAGATAGAAAATTGAACGGCGAATCTTAAACTATATCAATATTGAAGATTGGTTAACATTTGACTGAGATATGAGCGTTTATAATGTTGGAACATTTACATCGATAACTCGAAACAAATTACACCATTAGATAGGAAATTGAATGGCGAACAGGTTAAGTTTGGTTCGGTTTGGTTGGCTGACCTTTTTTTTTTTTTTTTTTTTAGACATCGTTACATACAAAATTACACCGTTAGATAGAAAATTGAACGGCGAATCTAAAACTATATCAATATTGAAGATTGGTTAACATTTGACTGAGATATGGGCGTTTATAGTGTTGGAACGTTTACATCGATTTCTCAAAAACTAGTCGATTTATTTTATAAAAATTACACCGTTAGATAGAAAATTGAACGGCGAATCTAAAACTATATCAATATTTAAGATTGGTTAACATTTGACTGAGATATGAGCGTTTATAATGTTGGAACGTTTACATCGATTACTCAAAAACTAGTCAATTTATTTTATAAAAATTACACCGTTAGATAGAAAATTGAACGGCGAATCTAAAACTATATCAATATTTAAGATTGGTTAACATTTGACTGAGATATGAGCGTTTATAATGTTGGAACGTTTACATCGATTACTCAAAAACTAGTCAATTTATTTAAAAAAAATTACATCGTTAGATAGAAAATTAAACGGCGAATCTTAAACTATATCAATATTGAAGATTGGTTAACATTTGACTGAGATATGAGCGTTTATAATGTTGGAACGTTTACATCGATTACTCAAAATCTAGTCAATTTATTTAAAAAAAATTACATCGTTAGATAGAAAATTGAACGGCGAATCTAAAACTATATCAATATTGAAGATTGGTTAACATTTGACTGAGATATGGGCGTTTATAGTGTTGGAACATTTACATCGATAACTCGAAACAAATTACACCATTAGATAGGAAATTGAATGGCGAACAGGTTAAGTTTGGTTCGGTTTGGTTGGCTGACCTTTTTTTTTTTTTTTTTTTTAGACATCGTTACATACAAAATTACACCGTTAGATAGAAAATTGAACGGCGAATCTAAAACTATATCAATATTGAAGATTGGTTAACATTTGACTGAGATATGAGCGTTTATAATGTTGGAACGTTTACATCGATTACTCAAAAACTAGTCAATTTATTTTATAAAAATTACACCGTTAGATAGAAAATTGAACGGCGAATCTAAAACTATATCAATATTTAAGATTGGTTAACATTTGACTGAGATATGAGCGTTTATAATGTTGGAACATTTACATCGATAACTCGAAACAAATTACACCATTAGATAGGAAATTGAATGGCGAACAGGTTAAGTTTGGTTCGGTTTGGTTGGCTGGCCTTTTTTTTTTTTTTTTTTTTAGACATCGTTACATACAAAATTACACCGTTAGATAGAAAATTGAACGGCGAATCTAAAACTATATCAATATTTAAGATTGGTTAACATTTGACTGAGATATGAGCGTTTATAATGTTGGAACGTTTACATCGATTACTCAAAAACTAGTCAATTTATTTAAAAAAAATTACATCGTTAGATAGAAAATTGAACGGCGAATCTTAAACTATATCAATATTGAAGATTGGTTAACATTTGACTGAGATATGAGCGTTTATAATGTTGGAACGTTTACATCGATTACTCAAAATCTAGTCAATTTATTTAAAAAAAATTACATCGTTAGATAGAAAATTGAACGGCGAATCTTAAACTATATCAATATTGAAGATTGGTTAACATTTGACTGAGATATGAGCGTTTATAATGTTGGAACATTTACATCGATAACTCGAAACAAATTACACCATTAGATAGGAAATTGAATGGCGAACAGGTTAAGTTTGGTTCGGTTTGGTTGGCTGACCTTTTTTTTTTTTTTTTTTTTAGACATCGTTACATACAAAATTACACCGTTAGATAGAAAATTGAACGGCGAATCTAAAACTATATCAATATTGAAGATTGGTTAACATTTGACTGAGATATGGGCGTTTATAGTGTTGGAACGTTTACATCGATTTCTCAAAAACTAGTCGATTTATTTTATAAAAATTACACCGTTAGATAGAAAATTGAACGGCGAATCTAAAACTATATCAATATTTAAGATTGGTTAACATTTGACTGAGATATGAGCGTTTATAATGTTGGAACGTTTACATCGATTACTCAAAAACTAGTCAATTTATTTTATAAAAATTACACCGTTAGATAGAAAATTGAACGGCGAATCTAAAACTATATCAATATTTAAGATTGGTTAACATTTGACTGAGATATGAGCGTTTATAATGTTGGAACGTTTACATCGATTACTCAAAAACTAGTCAATTTATTTAAAAAAAATTACATCGTTAGATAGAAAATTAAACGGCGAATCTTAAACTATATCAATATTGAAGATTGGTTAACATTTGACTGAGATATGAGCGTTTATAATGTTGGAACGTTTACATCGATTACTCAAAATCTAGTCAATTTATTTAAAAAAAATTACATCGTTAGATAGAAAATTGAACGGCGAATCTAAAACTATATCAATATTGAAGATTGGTTAACATTTGACTGAGATATGGGCGTTTATAGTGTTGGAACATTTACATCGATAACTCGAAACAAATTACACCATTAGATAGGAAATTGAATGGCGAACAGGTTAAGTTTGGTTCGGTTTGGTTGGCTGACCTTTTTTTTTTTTTTTTTTTTAGACATCGTTACATACAAAATTACACCGTTAGATAGAAAATTGAACGGCGAATCTAAAACTATATCAATATTGAAGATTGGTTAACATTTGACTGAGATATGAGCGTTTATAATGTTGGAACGTTTACATCGATTACTCAAAAACTAGTCAATTTATTTTATAAAAATTACATGGTTAGATAGAGAATTGAAAGGCGATTCTAAAAATGTATGAATTTCGACGATTGGTTAACATTTGACTGAGATATGAGCGTTTATAATGTTGGAACATTAACATCGATAACTCGAAACAAATTACACCATTAGATAGGAAATTGAATGGCGAACAGGTTAAGTTTGGTTCGGTTTGGTTGGCTGACCTTTTTTTTTTTTTTTTTTTTAGACATCGTTACATACAAAATTACACCGTTAGATAGAAAATTGAACGGCGAATCTAAAACTATATCAATATTGAAGATTGGTTAACATTTGACTGAGATATGG
Source organism: Pieris brassicae (assembly GCF_905147105.1). Taxonomy (NCBI): domain Eukaryota; kingdom Metazoa; phylum Arthropoda; class Insecta; order Lepidoptera; family Pieridae; genus Pieris; species Pieris brassicae. The sequence goes on from NW_025576161.1 coordinate 22,522, forward strand.
GCGTTTATAGTGTTGGAACATTTACATCGATAACTCGAAACAAATTACACCATTAGATAGGAAATTGAATGGCGAACAGGTTAAGTTTGGTTCGGTTTGGTTGGCTGACCTTTTTTTTTTTTTTTTTTTTAGACATCGTTACATACAAAATTACACCGTTAGATAGAAAATTGAACGGCGAATCTAAAACTATATCAATATTGAAGATTGGTTAACATTTGACTGAGATATGAGCGTTTATAATGTTGGAACGTTTACATCGATTACTCAAAAACTAGTCAATTTATTTTAAAAAAATTACATGGTTAGATAGAGAATTGAAAGGCGATTCTAAAAATGTATGAATTTCGACGATTGGTTAACATTTGACTGAGATATGAGCGTTTATAATGTTGGAACATTAACATCGATAACTCGAAACAAATTACACCATTAGATAGGAAATTGAATGGCGAACAGGTTAAGTTTGGTTCGGTTTGGTTGGCTGACCTTTTTTTTTTTTTTTTTTTAGACATCGTTACATACAAAATTACACCGTTAGATAGAAAATTGAACGGCGAATCTAAAACTATATCAATATTGAAGATTGGTTAACATTTGACTGAGATATGGGCGTTTATAGTGTTGGAACATTTACATCGATAACTCGAAACAAATTACACCATTAGATAGGAAATTGAATGGCGAACAGGTTAAGTTTGGTTCGGTTTGGTTGGCTGACCTTTTTTTTTTTTTTTTTTTTAGACATCGTTACATACAAAATTACACCGTTAGATAGAAAATTGAACGGCGAATCTAAAACTATATCAATATTGAAGATTGGTTAACATTTGACTGAGATATGAGCGTTTATAATGTTGGAACGTTTACATCGATTACTCAAAAACTAGTCAATTTATTTTATAAAAATTACACCGTTAGATAGAAAATTGAACGGCGAATCTAAAACTATATCAATATTTAAGATTGGTTAACATTTGACTGAGATATGAGCGTTTATAATGTTGGAACATTTACATCGATAACTCGAAACAAATTACACCATTAGATAGGAAATTGAATGGCGAACAGGTTAAGTTTGGTTCGGTTTGGTTGGCTGACCTTTTTTTTTTTTTTTTTTTTTAGACATCGTTACATACAAAATTACACCGTTAGATAGAAAATTGAACGGCGAATCTAAAACTATATCAATATTTAAGATTGGTTAACATTTGACTGAGATATGAGCGTTTATAATGTTGGAACATTTACATCGATAACTCGAAACAAATTACACCATTAGATAGGAAATTGAATGGCGAACAGGTTAAGTTTGGTTCGGTTTGGTTGGCTGACCTTTTTTTTTTTTTTTTTTTTAGACATCGTTACATACAAAATTACACCGTTAGATAGAAAATTGAACGGCGAATCTAAAACTATATCAATATTGAAGATTGGTTAACATTTGACTGAGATATGGGCGTTTATAGTGTTGGAACGTTTACATCGATTTCTCAAAAACTAGTCGATTTATTTTATAAAAATTACACCGTTAGATAGAAAATTGAACGGCGAATCTAAAACTATATCAATATTGAAGATTGGTTAACATTTGACTGAGATATGGGCGTTTATAGTGTTGGAACATTTACATCGATAACTCGAAACAAATTACACCATTAGATAGGAAATTGAATGGCGAACAGGTTAAGTTTGGTTCGGTTTGGTTGGCTGACCTTTTTTTTTTTTTTTTTTTTAGACATCGTTACATACAAAATTACACCGTTAGATAGAAAATTGAACGGCGAATCTAAAACTATATCAATATTGAAGATTGGTTAACATTTGACTGAGATATGAGCGTTTATAATGTTGGAACGTTTACATCGATTACTCAAAAACTAGTCAATTTATTTTATAAAAATTACACCGTTAGATAGAAAATTGAACGGCGAATCTAAAACTATATCAATATTTAAGATTGGTTAACATTTGACTGAGATATGAGCGTTTATAATGTTGGAACGTTTACATCGATTACTCAAAAACTAGTCAATTTATTTTATAAAAATTACACCGTTAGATAGAAAATTGAACGGCGAATCTAAAACTATATCAATATTTAAGATTGGTTAACATTTGACTGAGATATGAGCGTTTATAATGTTGGAACATTTACATCGATAACTCGAAACAAATTACACCATTAGATAGGAAATTGAATGGCGAACAGGTTAAGTTTGGTTCGGTTTGGTTGGCTGACCTTTTTTTTTTTTTTTTTTTTTAGACATCGTTACATACAAAATTACACCGTTAGATAGAAAATTGAACGGCGAATCTAAAACTATATCAATATTTAAGATTGGTTAACATTTGACTGAGATATGAGCGTTTATAATGTTGGAACGTTTACATCGATTACTCAAAAACTAGTCAATTTATTTTATAAAAATTACACCGTTAGATAGAAAATTGAACGGCGAATCTAAAACTATATCAATATTTAAGATTGGTTAACATTTGACTGAGATATGAGCGTTTATAATGTTGGAACGTTTACATCGATTACTCAAAAACTAGTCAATTTATTTAAAAAAAATTACATCGTTAGATAGAAAATTGAACGGCGAATCTTAAACTATATCAATATTGAAGATTGGTTAACATTTGACTGAGATATGAGCGTTTATAATGTTGGAACGTTTACATCGATTACTCAAAATCTAGTCGATTTATTTTAAAAAAATTACATGGTTAGATAGAGAATTGAAAGGCGATTCTAAAAATGTATGAATTTCGACGATTGGTTAACATTTGACTGAGATATGAGCGTTTATAATGTTGGAACATTAACATCGATAACTCGAAACAAATTACACCATTAGATAGGAAATTGAATGGCGAACAGGTTAAGTTTGGTTCGGTTTGGTTGGCTGACCTTTTTTTTTTTTTTTTTTTTAGACATCGTTACATACAAAATTACACCGTTAGATAGAAAATTGAACGGCGAATCTAAAACTATATCAATATTGAAGATTGGTTAACATTTGACTGAGATATGGGCGTTTATAGTGTTGGAACATTTACATCGATAACTCGAAACAAATTACACCATTAGATAGGAAATTGAATGGCGAACAGGTTAAGTTTGGTTCGGTTTGGTTGGCTGACCTTTTTTTTTTTTTTTTTTTTAGACATCGTTACATACAAAATTACACCGTTAGATAGAAAATTGAACGGCGAATCTAAAACTATATCAATATTTAAGATTGGTTAACATTTGACTGAGATATGAGCGTTTATAATGTTGGAACGTTTACATCGATTACTCAAAAACTAGTCAATTTATTTAAAAAAAATTACATCGTTAGATAGAAAATTGAACGGCGAATCTTAAACTATATCAATATTGAAGATTGGTTAACATTTGACTGAGATATGAGCGTTTATAATGTTGGAACATTTACATCGATTACTCAAAAACTAGTCAATTTATTTAAAAAAAATTACATCGTTAGATAGAAAATTGAACGGCGAATCTTAAACTATATCAATATTGAAGATTGGTTAACATTTGACTGAGATATGAGCGTTTATAGTGTTGGAACATTTACATCGATAACTCGAAACAAATTACACCATTAGATAGGAAATTGAATGGCGAACAGGTTAAGTTTGGTTCGGTTTGGTTGGCTGACCTTTTTTTTTTTTTTTTTTTTAGACATCGTTACATACAAAATTACACCGTTAGATAGAAAATTGAACGGCGAATCTAAAACTATATCAATATTTAAGATTGGTTAACATTTGACTGAGATATGAGCGTTTATAATGTTGGAACGTTTACATCGATTACTCAAAAACTAGTCAATTTATTTAAAAAAAATTACATGGTTAGATAGAGAATTGAAAGGCGATTCTAAAAATGTATGAATTTCGACGATTGGTTAACATTTGACTGAGATATGAGCGTTTATAATGTTGGAACATTAACATCGATAACTCGAAACAAATTACACCATTAGATAGGAAATTGAATGGCGAACAGGTTAAGTTTGGTTCGGTTTGGTTGGCTGACCTTTTTTTTTTTTTTTTTTTTAGACATCGTTACATACAAAATTACACCGTTAGATAGAAAATTGAACGGCGAATCTAAAACTATATCAATATTGAAGATTGGTTAACATTTGACTGAGATATGGGCGTTTATAGTGTTGGAACATTTACATCGATAACTCGAAACAAATTACACCATTAGATAGGAAATTGAATGGCGAACAGGTTAAGTTTGGTTCGGTTTGGTTGGCTGACCTTTTTTTTTTTTTTTTTTTTAGACATCGTTACATACAAAATTACACCGTTAGATAGAAAATTGAACGGCGAATCTAAAACTATATCAATATTGAAGATTGGTTAACATTTGACTGAGATATGAGCGTTTATAATGTTGGAACGTTTACATCGATTACTCAAAAACTAGTCAATTTATTTTATAAAAATTACACCGTTAGATAGAAAATTGAACGGCGAATCTAAAACTATATCAATATTTAAGATTGGTTAACATTTGACTGAGATATGAGCGTTTATAATGTTGGAACGTTTACATCGATTACTCAAAAACTAGTCAATTTATTTAAAAAAAATTACATCGTTAGATAGAAAATTAAACGGCGAATCTTAAACTATATCAATATTGAAGATTGGTTAACATTTGACTGAGATATGAGCGTTTATAATGTTGGAACGTTTACATCGATTACTCAAAAACTAGTCAATTTATTTAAAAAAAATTACATCGTTAGATAGAAAATTAAACGGCGAATCTTAAACTATATCAATATTGAAGATTGGTTAACATTTGACTGAGATATGAGCGTTTATAATGTTGGAACGTTTACATCGATTACTCAAAATCTAGTCGATTTATTTTAAAAAAATTACATGGTTAGATAGACAATTGAAAGGCGATTCTAAAAATGTATGAATTTCGACGATTGGTTAACATTTGACTGAGATATGAGCGTTTATAATGTTGGAACATTAACATCGATAACTCGAAACAAATTACACCATTAGATAGGAAATTGAATGGCGAACAGGTTAAGTTTGGTTCGGTTTGGTTGGCTGACCTTTTTTTTTTTTTTTTTTTTAGACATCGTTACATACAAAATTACACCGTTAGATAGAAAATTGAACGGCGAATCTAAAACTATATCAATATTTAAGATTGGTTAACATTTGACTGAGATATGAGCGTTTATAATGTTGGAACGTTTACATCGATTACTCAAAAACTAGTCAATTTATTTTATAAAAATTACACCGTTAGATAGAAAATTGAACGGCGAATCTAAAACTATATCAATATTTAAGATTGGTTAACATTTGACTGAGATATGAGCGTTTATAATGTTGGAACGTTTACATCGATTACTCAAAAACTAGTCAATTTATTTAAAAAAAATTACATCGTTAGATAGAAAATTAAACGGCGAATCTTAAACTATATCAATATTGAAGATTGGTTAACATTTGACTGAGATATGAGCGTTTATAATGTTGGAACGTTTACATCGATTACTCAAAATCTAGTCGATTTATTTTAAAAAAATTACATGGTTAGATAGACAATTGAAAGGCGATTCTAAAAATGTATGAATTTCGACGATTGGTTAACATTTGACTGAGATATGAGCGTTTATAATGTTGGAACATTAACATCGATAACTCGAAACAAATTACACCATTAGATAGGAAATTGAATGGCGAACAGGTTAAGTTTGGTTCGGTTTGGTTGGCTGACCTTTTTTTTTTTTTTTTTTTTAGACATCGTTACATACAAAATTACACCGTTAGATAGAAAATTGAACGGCGAATCTAAAACTATATCAATATTGAAGATTGGTTAACATTTGACTGAGATATGAGCGTTTATAATGTTGGAACGTTTACATCGATTTCTCAAAAACTAGTTGATTTATTTAAAAAAATTACACCGTTAGATAGAAAATTGAACGGCGAATCTAAAACTATATCAATATTTAAGATTGGTTAACATTTGACTGAGATATGAGCGTTTATAATGTTGGAACATTTACATCGATAACTCGAAACAAATTACACCATTAGATAGGAAATTGAATGGCGAACAGGTTAAGTTTGGTTCGGTTTGGTTGGCTGACCTTTTTTTTTTTTTTTTTTTTAGACATCGTTACATACAAAATTACACCGTTAGATAGAAAATTGAACGGCGAATCTAAAACTATATCAATATTTAAGATTGGTTAACATTTGACTGAGGTATGAGCGTTTATAATGTTGGAACGTTTACATCGATTACTCAAAAACTAGTCAATTTATTTTATAAAAATTACACCGTTAGATAGAAAATTGAACGGCGAATCTAAAACTATATCAATATTTAAGATTGGTTAACATTTGACTGAGATATGAGCGTTTATAATGTTGGAACGTTTACATCGATTACTCAAAAACTAGTCAATTTATTTAAAAAAAATTACATCGTTAGATAGAAAATTGAACGGCGAATCTTAAACTATATCAATATTGAAGATTGGTTAACATTTGACTGAGATATGAGCGTTTATAATGTTGGAACGTTTACATCGATTACTCAAAATCTAGTCGATTTATTTTAAAAAAATTACATGGTTAGATAGAGAATTGAAAGGCGATTCTAAAAATGTATGAATTTCGACGATTGGTTAACATTTGACTGAGATATGAGCGTTTATAATGTTGGAACATTAACATCGATAACTCGAAACAAATTACACCATTAGATAGGAAATTGAATGGCGAACAGGTTAAGTTTGGTTCGGTTTGGTTGGCTAACCTTTTTTTTTTTTTTTTTTTTAGACATCGTTACATACAAAATTACACCGTTAGATAGAAAATTGAACGGCGAATCTAAAACTATATCAATATTGAAGATTGGTTAACATTTGACTGAGATATGGGCGTTTATAGTGTTGGAACATTTACATCGATAACTCGAAACAAATTACACCATTAGATAGGAAATTGAATGGCGAACAGGTTAAGTTTGGTTCGGTTTGGTTGGCTGACCTTTTTTTTTTTTTTTTTTTTAGACATCGTTACATACAAAATTACACCGTTAGATAGAAAATTGAACGGCGAATCTAAAACTATATCAATATTGAAGATTGGTTAACATTTGACTGAGATATGAGCGTTTATAATGTTGGAACGTTTACATCGATTACTCAAAAACTAGTCAATTTATTTTATAAAAATTACACCGTTAGATAGAAAATTGAACGGCGAATCTAAAACTATATCAATATTTAAGATTGGTTAACATTTGACTGAGATATGAGCGTTTATAATGTTGGAACATTTACATCGATAACTCGAAACAAATTACACCATTAGATAGGAAATTGAATGGCGAACAGGTTAAGTTTGGTTCGGTTTGGTTGGCTGACCTTTTTTTTTTTTTTTTTTTTAGACATCGTTACATACAAAATTACACCGTTAGATAGAAAATTGAACGGCGAATCTAAAACTATATCAATATTTAAGATTGGTTAACATTTGACTGAGATATGAGCGTTTATAATGTTGGAACGTTTACATCGATTACTCAAAAACTAGTCAATTTATTTAAAAAAAATTACATCGTTAGATAGAAAATTGAACGGCGAATCTTAAACTATATCAATATTGAAGATTGGTTAACATTTGACTGAGATATGAGCGTTTATAATGTTGGAACGTTTACATCGATTACTCAAAATCTAGTCAATTTATTTAAAAAAAATTACATCGTTAGATAGAAAATTGAACGGCGAATCTTAAACTATATCAATATTGAAGATTGGTTAACATTTGACTGAGATATGAGCGTTTATAATGTTGGAACATTTACATCGATAACTCGAAACAAATTACACCATTAGATAGGAAATTGAATGGCGAACAGGTTAAGTTTGGTTCGGTTTGGTTGGCTGACCTTTTTTTTTTTTTTTTTTTTAGACATCGTTACATACAAAATTACACCGTTAGATAGAAAATTGAACGGCGAATCTAAAACTATATCAATATTGAAGATTGGTTAACATTTGACTGAGATATGGGCGTTTATAGTGTTGGAACGTTTACATCGATTTCTCAAAAACTAGTCGATTTATTTTATAAAAATTACACCGTTAGATAGAAAATTGAACGGCGAATCTAAAACTATATCAATATTTAAGATTGGTTAACATTTGACTGAGATATGAGCGTTTATAATGTTGGAACGTTTACATCGATTACTCAAAAACTAGTCAATTTATTTTATAAAAATTACACCGTTAGATAGAAAATTGAACGGCGAATCTAAAACTATATCAATATTTAAGATTGGTTAACATTTGACTGAGATATGAGCGTTTATAATGTTGGAACGTTTACATCGATTACTCAAAAACTAGTCAATTTATTTAAAAAAAATTACATCGTTAGATAGAAAATTAAACGGCGAATCTTAAACTATATCAATATTGAAGATTGGTTAACATTTGACTGAGATATGAGCGTTTATAATGTTGGAACGTTTACATCGATTACTCAAAATCTAGTCAATTTATTTAAAAAAAATTACATCGTTAGATAGAAAATTGAACGGCGAATCTAAAACTATATCAATATTGAAGATTGGTTAACATTTGACTGAGATATGGGCGTTTATAGTGTTGGAACATTTACATCGATAACTCGAAACAAATTACACCATTAGATAGGAAATTGAATGGCGAACAGGTTAAGTTTGGTTCGGTTTGGTTGGCTGACCTTTTTTTTTTTTTTTTTTTTAGACATCGTTACATACAAAATTACACCGTTAGATAGAAAATTGAACGGCGAATCTAAAACTATATCAATATTGAAGATTGGTTAACATTTGACTGAGATATGAGCGTTTATAATGTTGGAACGTTTACATCGATTACTCAAAAACTAGTCAATTTATTTTATAAAAATTACACCGTTAGATAGAAAATTGAACGGCGAATCTAAAACTATATCAATATTTAAGATTGGTTAACATTTGACTGAGATATGAGCGTTTATAATGTTGGAACATTTACATCGATAACTCGAAACAAATTACACCATTAGATAGGAAATTGAATGGCGAACAGGTTAAGTTTGGTTCGGTTTGGTTGGCTGACCTTTTTTTTTTTTTTTTTTTTAGACATCGTTACATACAAAATTACACCGTTAGATAGAAAATTGAACGGCGAATCTAAAACTATATCAATATTTAAGATTGGTTAACATTTGACTGAGATATGAGCGTTTATAATGTTGGAACGTTTACATCGATTACTCAAAAACTAGTCAATTTATTTAAAAAAAATTACATCGTTAGATAGAAAATTGAACGGCGAATCTTAAACTATATCAATATTGAAGATTGGTTAACATTTGACTGAGATATGAGCGTTTATAATGTTGGAACGTTTACATCGATTACTCAAAATCTAGTCAATTTATTTAAAAAAAATTACATCGTTAGATAGAAAATTGAACGGCGAATCTTAAACTATATCAATATTGAAGATTGGTTAACATTTGACTGAGATATGAGCGTTTATAATGTTGGAACATTTACATCGATAACTCGAAACAAATTACACCATTAGATAGGAAATTGAATGGCGAACAGGTTAAGTTTGGTTCGGTTTGGTTGGCTGACCTTTTTTTTTTTTTTTTTTTTAGACATCGTTACATACAAAATTACACCGTTAGATAGAAAATTGAACGGCGAATCTAAAACTATATCAATATTGAAGATTGGTTAACATTTGACTGAGATATGGGCGTTTATAGTGTTGGAACGTTTACATCGATTTCTCAAAAACTAGTCGATTTATTTTATAAAAATTACACCGTTAGATAGAAAATTGAACGGCGAATCTAAAACTATATCAATATTTAAGATTGGTTAACATTTGACTGAGATATGAGCGTTTATAATGTTGGAACGTTTACATCGATTACTCAAAACCTAGTCAATTTATTTTATAAAAATTACACCGTTAGATAGAAAATTGAACGGCGAATCTAAAACTATATCAATATTTAAGATTGGTTAACATTTGACTGAGATATGAGCGTTTATAATGTTGGAACGTTTACATCGATTACTCAAAAACTAGTCAATTTATTTAAAAAAAATTACATCGTTAGATAGAAAATTAAACGGCGAATCTTAAACTATATCAATATTGAAGATTGGTTAACATTTGACTGAGATATGAGCGTTTATAATGTTGGAACGTTTACATCGATTACTCAAAATCTAGTCAATTTATTTAAAAAAAATTACATCGTTAGATAGAAAATTGAACGGCGAATCTAAAACTATATCAATATTGAAGATTGGTTAACATTTGACTGAGATATGGGCGTTTATAGTGTTGGAACATTTACATCGATAACTCGAAACAAATTACACCATTAGATAGGAAATTGAATGGCGAACAGGTTAAGTTTGGTTCGGTTTGGTTGGCTGACCTTTTTTTTTTTTTTTTTTTTAGACATCGTTACATACAAAATTACACCGTTAGATAGAAAATTGAACGGCGAATCTAAAACTATATCAATATTGAAGATTGGTTAACATTTGACTGAGATATGAGCGTTTATAATGTTGGAACGTTTACATCGATTACTCAAAAACTAGTCAATTTATTTTATAAAAATTACATGGTTAAATAGAGAATTGAAAGGCGATTCTAAAAATGTATGAATTTCGACGATTGGTTAACATTTGACTGAGATATGAGCGTTTATAATGTTGGAACATTAACATCGATAACTCGAAACAAATTACACCATTAGATAGGAAATTGAATGGCGAACAGGTTAAGTTTGGTTCGGTTTGGTTGGCTGACCTTTTTTTTTTTTTTTTTTTTAGACATCGTTACATACAAAATTACACCGTTAGATAGAAAATTGAACGGCGAATCTAAAACTATATCAATATTGAAGATTGGTTAACATTTGACTGAGATATGGGCGTTTATAGTGTTGGAACATTTACATCGATAACTCGAAACAAATTACACCATTAGATAGGAAATTGAATGGCGAACAGGTTAAGTTTGGTTCGGTTTGGTTGGCTGACCTTTTTTTTTTTTTTTTTTTTAGACATCGTTACATACAAAATTACACCGTTAGATAGAAAATTGAACGGCGAATCTAAAACTATATCAATATTGAAGATTGGTTAACATTTGACTGAGATATGAGCGTTTATAATGTTGGAACGTTTACATCGATTACTCAAAAACTAGTCAATTTATTTTAAAAAAATTACATGGTTAGATAGAGAATTGAAAGGCGATTCTAAAAATGTATGAATTTCGACGATTGGTTAACATTTGACTGAGATATGAGCGTTTATAATGTTGGAACATTTACATCGATAACTCGAAACAAATTACACCATTAGATAGGAAATTGAATGGCGAACAGGTTAAGTTTGGTTCGGTTTGGTTGGCTGACCTTTTTTTTTTTTTTTTTTTTAGACATCGTTACATACAAAATTACACCGTTAGATAGAAAATTGAACGGCGAATCTAAAACTATATCAATATTTAAGATTGGTTAACATTTGACTGAGATATGAGCGTTTATAATGTTGGAACATTTACATCGATAACTCGAAACAAATTACACCATTAGATAGGAAATTGAATGGCGAACAGGTTAAGTTTGGTTCGGTTTGGTTGGCTGACCTTTTTTTTTTTTTTTTTTTTAGACATCGTTACATACAAAATTACACCGTTAGATAGAAAATTGAACGGCGAATCTAAAACTATATCAATATTGAAGATTGGTTAACATTTGACTGAGATATGGGCGTTTATAGTGTTGGAACGTTTACATCGATTTCTCAAAAACTAGTCGATTTATTTTATAAAAATTACACCGTTAGATAGAAAATTGAACGGCGAATCTAAAACTATATCAATATTGAAGATTGGTTAACATTTGACTGAGATATGGGCGTTTATAGTGTTGGAACATTTACATCGATAACTCGAAACAAATTACACCATTAGATAGGAAATTGAATGGCGAACAGGTTAAGTTTGGTTCGGTTTGGTTGGCTGACCTTTTTTTTTTTTTTTTTTTTAGACATCGTTACATACAAAATTACACCGTTAGATAGAAAATTGAACGGCGAATCTAAAACTATATCAATATTGAAGATTGGTTAACATTTGACTGAGATATGAGCGTTTATAATGTTGGAACGTTTACATCGATTACTCAAAAACTAGTCAATTTATTTTATAAAAATTACACCGTTAGATAGAAAATTGAACGGCGAATCTAAAACTATATCAATATTTAAGATTGGTTAACATTTGACTGAGATATGAGCGTTTATAATGTTGGAACGTTTACATCGATTACTCAAAAACTAGTCAATTTATTTTATAAAAATTACACCGTTAGATAGAAAATTGAACGGCGAATCTAAAACTATATCAATATTTAAGATTGGTTAACATTTGACTGAGATATGAGCGTTTATAATGTTGGAACATTTACATCGATAACTCGAAACAAATTACACCATTAGATAGGAAATTGAATGGCGAACAGGTTAAGTTTGGTTCGGTTTGGTTGGCTGACCTTTTTTTTTTTTTTTTTTTTAGACATCGTTACATACAAAATTACACCGTTAGATAGAAAATTGAACGGCGAATCTAAAACTATATCAATATTTAAGATTGGTTAACATTTGACTGAGATATGAGCGTTTATAATGTTGGAACGTTTACATCGATTACTCAAAAACTAGTCAATTTATTTTATAAAAATTACACCGTTAGATAGAAAATTGAACGGCGAATCTAAAACTATATCAATATTTAAGATTGGTTAACATTTGACTGAGATATGAGCGTTTATAGAGCGTTTATAATGTTGGAACGTTTACATCGATTACTCAAAAACTAGTCAATTTATTTAAAAAAAATTACATCGTTAGATAGAAAATTGAACGGCGAATCTTAAACTATATCAATATTGAAGATTGGTTAACATTTGACTGAGATATGAGCGTTTATAATGTTGGAACGTTTACATCGATTACTCAAAATCTAGTCGATTTATTTTAAAAAAATTACATGGTTAGATAGAGAATTGAAAGGCGATTCTAAAAATGTATGAATTTCGACGATTGGTTAACATTTGACTGAGATATGAGCGTTTATAATGTTGGAACATTAACATCGATAACTCGAAACAAATTACACCATTAGATAGGAAATTGAATGGCGAACAGGTTAAGTTTGGTTCGGTTTGGTTGGCTGACCTTTTTTTTTTTTTTTTTTTTAGACATCGTTACATACAAAATTACACCGTTAGATAGAAAATTGAACGGCGAATCTAAAACTATATCAATATTGAAGATTGGTTAACATTTGACTGAGATATGGGCGTTTATAGTGTTGGAACATTTACATCGATAACTCGAAACAAATTACACCATTAGATAGGAAATTGAATGGCGAACAGGTTAAGTTTGGTTCGGTTTGGTTGGCTGACCTTTTTTTTTTTTTTTTTTTTAGACATCGTTACATACAAAATTACACCGTTAGATAGAAAATTGAACGGCGAATCTAAAACTATATCAATATTGAAGATTGGTTAACATTTGACTGAGATATGAGCGTTTATAATGTTGGAACGTTTACATCGATTACTCAAAAACTAGTCAATTTATTTTATAAAAATTACACCGTTAGATAGAAAATTGAACGGCGAATCTAAAACTATATCAATATTTAAGATTGGTTAACATTTGACTGAGATATGAGCGTTTATAATGTTGGAACATTTACATCGATAACTCGAAACAAATTACACCATTAGATAGGAAATTGAATGGCGAACAGGTTAAGTTTGGTTCGGTTTGGTTGGCTGACCTTTTTTTTTTTTTTTTTTTTAAACATCGTTACATACAAAATTACACCGTTAGATAGAAAATTGAACGGCGAATCTAAAACTATATCAATATTGAAGATTGGTTAACATTTGACTGAGATATGGGCGTTTATAGTGTTGGAACGTTTACATCGATTTCTCAAAAACTAGTCGATTTATTTTATAAAAATTACACCGTTAGATAGAAAATTGAACGGCGAATCTAAAACTATATCAATATTGAAGATTGGTTAACATTTGACTGAGATATGGGCGTTTATAGTGTTGGAACATTTACATCGATAACTCGAAACAAATTACACCATTAGATAGGAAATTGAATGGCGAACAGGTTAAGTTTGGTTCGGTTTGGTTGGCTGACCTTTTTTTTTTTTTTTTTTTTAGACATCGTTACATACAAAATTACACCGTTAGATAGAAAATTGAACGGCGAATCTAAAACTATATCAATATTGAAGATTGGTTAACATTTGACTGAGATATGAGCGTTTATAATGTTGGAACGTTTACATCGATTACTCAAAAACTAGTCAATTTATTTTATAAAAATTACACCGTTAGATAGAAAATTGAACGGCGAATCTAAAACTATATCAATATTTAAGATTGGTTAACATTTGACTGAGATATGAGCGTTTATAATGTTGGAACGTTTACATCGATTACTCAAAAACTAGTCAATTTATTTTATAAAAATTACACCGTTAGATAGAAAATTGAACGGCGAATCTAAAACTATATCAATATTTAAGATTGGTTAACATTTGACTGAGATATGAGCGTTTATAATGTTGGAACATTTACATCGATAACTCGAAACAAATTACACCATTAGATAGGAAATTGAATGGCGAACAGGTTAAGTTTGGTTCGGTTTGGTTGGCTGACCTTTTTTTTTTTTTTTTTTTTAGACATCGTTACATACAAAATTACACCGTTAGATAGAAAATTGAACGGCGAATCTAAAACTATATCAATATTTAAGATTGGTTAACATTTGACTGAGATATGAGCGTTTATAATGTTGGAACGTTTACATCGATTACTCAAAAACTAGTCAATTTATTTTATAAAAATTACACCGTTAGATAGAAAATTGAACGGCGAATCTAAAACTATATCAATATTTAAGATTGGTTAACATTTGACTGAGATATGAGCGTTTATAATGTTGGAACGTTTACATCGATTACTCAAAAACTAGTCAATTTATTTAAAAAAAATTACATCGTTAGATAGAAAATTGAACGGCGAATCTTAAACTATATCAATATTGAAGATTGGTTAACATTTGACTGAGATATGAGCGTTTATAATGTTGGAACGTTTACATCGATTACTCAAAATCTAGTCGATTTATTTTAAAAAAATTACATGGTTAGATAGAGAATTGAAAGGCGATTCTAAAAATGTATGAATTTCGACGATTGGTTAACATTTGACTGAGATATGAGCGTTTATAATGTTGGAACATTAACATCGATAACTCGAAACAAATTACACCATTAGATAGGAAATTGAATGGCGAACAGGTTAAGTTTGGTTCGGTTTGGTTGGCTGACCTTTTTTTTTTTTTTTTTTTTAGACATCGTTACATACAAAATTACACCGTTAGATAGAAAATTGAACGGCGAATCTAAAACTATATCAATATTGAAGATTGGTTAACATTTGACTGAGATATGGGCGTTTATAGTGTTGGAACATTTACATCGATAACTCGAAACAAATTACACCATTAGATAGGAAATTGAATGGCGAACAGGTTAAGTTTGGTTCGGTTTGGTTGGCTGACCTTTTTTTTTTTTTTTTTTTTAGACATCGTTACATACAAAATTACACCGTTAGATAGAAAATTGAACGGCGAATCTAAAACTATATCAATATTGAAGATTGGTTAACATTTGACTGAGATATGAGCGTTTATAATGTTGGAACGTTTACATCGATTACTCAAAAACTAGTCAATTTATTTAAAAAAAATTACATGGTTAGATAGAGAATTGAAAGGCGATTCTAAAAATGTATGAATTTCGACGATTGGTTAACATTTGACTGAGATATGAGCGTTTATAATGTTGGAACATTAACATCGATAACTCGAAACAAATTACACCATTAGATAGGAAATTGAATGGCGAACAGGTTAAGTTTGGTTCGGTTTGGTTGGCTGACCTTTTTTTTTTTTTTTTTTTTAGACATCGTTACATACAAAATTACACCGTTAGATAGAAAATTGAACGGCGAATCTAAAACTATATCAATATTGAAGATTGGTTAACATTTGACTGAGATATGGGCGTTTATAGTGTTGGAACATTTACATCGATAACTCGAAACAAATTACACCATTAGATAGGAAATTGAATGGCGAACAGGTTAAGTTTGGTTCGGTTTGGTTGGCTGACCTTTTTTTTTTTTTTTTTTTTAGACATCGTTACATACAAAATTACACCGTTAGATAGAAAATTGAACGGCGAATCTAAAACTATATCAATATTTAAGATTGGTTAACATTTGACTGAGATATGAGCGTTTATAATGTTGGAACGTTTACATCGATTACTCAAAAACTAGTCAATTTATTTAAAAAAAATTACATCGTTAGATAGAAAATTGAACGGCGAATCTTAAACTATATCAATATTGAAGATTGGTTAACATTTGACTGAGATATGAGCGTTTATAATGTTGGAACATTTACATCGATTACTCAAAAACTAGTCAATTTATTTAAAAAAAATTACATCGTTAGATAGAAAATTGAACGGCGAATCTTAAACTATATCAATATTGAAGATTGGTTAACATTTGACTGAGATATGAGCGTTTATAGTGTTGGAACATTTACATCGATAACTCGAAACAAATTACACCATTAGATAGGAAATTGAATGGCGAACAGGTTAAGTTTGGTTCGGTTTGGTTGGCTGACCTTTTTTTTTTTTTTTTTTTTAGACATCGTTACATACAAAATTACACCGTTAGATAGAAAATTGAACGGCGAATCTAAAACTATATCAATATTTAAGATTGGTTAACATTTGACTGAGATATGAGCGTTTATAATGTTGGAACGTTTACATCGATTACTCAAAAACTAGTCAATTTATTTAAAAAAAATTACATGGTTAGATAGACAATTGAAAGGCGATTCTAAAAATGTATGAATTTCGACGATTGGTTAACATTTGACTGAGATATGAGCGTTTATAATGTTGGAACATTAACATCGATAACTCGAAACAAATTACACCATTAGATAGGAAATTGAATGGCGAACAGGTTAAGTTTGGTTCGGTTTGGTTGGCTGACCTTTTTTTTTTTTTTTTTTTTAGACATCGTTACATACAAAATTACACCGTTAGATAGAAAATTGAACGGCGAATCTAAAACTATATCAATATTGAAGATTGGTTAACATTTGACTGAGATATGGGCGTTTATAGTGTTGGAACATTTACATCGATAACTCGAAACAAATTACACCATTAGATAGGAAATTGAATGGCGAACAGGTTAAGTTTGGTTCGGTTTGGTTGGCTGACCTTTTTTTTTTTTTTTTTTTTAGACATCGTTACATACAAAATTACACCGTTAGATAGAAAATTGAACGGCGAATCTAAAACTATATCAATATTGAAGATTGGTTAACATTTGACTGAGATATGAGCGTTTATAATGTTGGAACGTTTACATCGATTACTCAAAAACTAGTCAATTTATTTTATAAAAATTACACCGTTAGATAGAAAATTGAACGGCGAATCTAAAACTATATCAATATTTAAGATTGGTTAACATTTGACTGAGATATGAGCGTTTATAATGTTGGAACGTTTACATCGATTACTCAAAAACTAGTCAATTTATTTAAAAAAAATTACATCGTTAGATAGAAAATTAAACGGCGAATCTTAAACTATATCAATATTGAAGATTGGTTAACATTTGACTGAGATATGAGCGTTTATAATGTTGGAACGTTTACATCGATTACTCAAAAACTAGTCAATTTATTTAAAAAAAATTACATCGTTAGATAGAAAATTAAACGGCGAATCTTAAACTATATCAATATTGAAGATTGGTTAACATTTGACTGAGATATGAGCGTTTATAATGTTGGAACGTTTACATCGATTACTCAAAATCTAGTCGATTTATTTTAAAAAAATTACATGGTTAGATAGACAATTGAAAGGCGATTCTAAAAATGTATGAATTTCGACGATTGGTTAACATTTGACTGAGATATGAGCGTTTATAATGTTGGAACATTAACATCGATAACTCGAAACAAATTACACCATTAGATAGGAAATTGAATGGCGAACAGGTTAAGTTTGGTTCGGTTTGGTTGGCTGACCTTTTTTTTTTTTTTTTTTTTAGACATCGTTACATACAAAATTACACCGTTAGATAGAAAATTGAACGGCGAATCTAAAACTATATCAATATTTAAGATTGGTTAACATTTGACTGAGATATGAGCGTTTATAATGTTGGAACGTTTACATCGATTACTCAAAAACTAGTCAATTTATTTTATAAAAATTACACCGTTAGATAGAAAATTGAACGGCGAATCTAAAACTATATCAATATTTAAGATTGGTTAACATTTGACTGAGATATGAGCGTTTATAATGTTGGAACGTTTACATCGATTACTCAAAAACTAGTCAATTTATTTAAAAAAAATTACATCGTTAGATAGAAAATTAAACGGCGAATCTTAAACTATATCAATATTGAAGATTGGTTAACATTTGACTGAGATATGAGCGTTTATAATGTTGGAACGTTTACATCGATTACTCAAAATCTAGTCGATTTATTTTAAAAAAATTACATGGTTAGATAGACAATTGAAAGGCGATTCTAAAAATGTATGAATTTCGACGATTGGTTAACATTTGACTGAGATATGAGCGTTTATAATGTTGGAACATTAACATCGATAACTCGAAACAAATTACACCATTAGATAGGAAATTGAATGGCGAACAGGTTAAGTTTGGTTCGGTTTGGTTGGCTGACCTTTTTTTTTTTTTTTTTTTTAGACATCGTTACATACAAAATTACACCGTTAGATAGAAAATTGAACGGCGAATCTAAAACTATATCAATATTGAAGATTGGTTAACATTTGACTGAGATATGAGCGTTTATAATGTTGGAACGTTTACATCGATTTCTCAAAAACTAGTCGATTTATTTAAAAAAATTACACCGTTAGATAGAAAATTGAACGGCGAATCTAAAACTATATCAATATTTAAGATTGGTTAACATTTGACTGAGATATGAGCGTTTATAATGTTGGAACATTTACATCGATAACTCGAAACAAATTACACCATTAGATAGGAAATTGAATGGCGAACAGGTTAAGTTTGGTTCGGTTTGGTTGGCTGACCTTTTTTTTTTTTTTTTTTTTAGACATCGTTACATACAAAATTACACCGTTAGATAGAAAATTGAACGGCGAATCTAAAACTATATCAATATTTAAGATTGGTTAACATTTGACTGAGATATGAGCGTTTATAATGTTGGAACGTTTACATCGATTACTCAAAAACTAGTCAATTTATTTTATAAAAATTACACCGTTAGATAGAAAATTGAACGGCGAATCTAAAACTATATCAATATTTAAGATTGGTTAACATTTGACTGAGATATGAGCGTTTATAATGTTGGAACGTTTACATCGATTACTCAAAAACTAGTCAATTTATTTAAAAAAAATTACATCGTTAGATAGAAAATTGAACGGCGAATCTTAAACTATATCAATATTGAAGATTGGTTAACATTTGACTGAGATATGAGCGTTTATAATGTTGGAACGTTTACATCGATTACTCAAAATCTAGTCGATTTATTTTAAAAAAATTACATGGTTAGATAGAGAATTGAAAGGCGATTCTAAAAATGTATGAATTTCGACGATTGGTTAACATTTGACTGAGATATGAGCGTTTATAATGTTGGAACATTAACATCGATAACTCGAAACAAATTACACCATTAGATAGGAAATTGAATGGCGAACAGGTTAAGTTTGGTTCGGTTTGGTTGGCTAACCTTTTTTTTTTTTTTTTTTTTAGACATCGTTACATACAAAATTACACCGTTAGATAGAAAATTGAACGGCGAATCTAAAACTATATCAATATTGAAGATTGGTTAACATTTGACTGAGATATGGGCGTTTATAGTGTTGGAACATTTACATCGATAACTCGAAACAAATTACACCATTAGATAGGAAATTGAATGGCGAACAGGTTAAGTTTGGTTCGGTTTGGTTGGCTGACCTTTTTTTTTTTTTTTTTTTTAGACATCGTTACATACAAAATTACACCGTTAGATAGAAAATTGAACGGCGAATCTAAAACTATATCAATATTGAAGATTGGTTAACATTTGACTGAGATATGAGCGTTTATAATGTTGGAACGTTTACATCGATTACTCAAAAACTAGTCAATTTATTTTATAAAAATTACACCGTTAGATAGAAAATTGAACGGCGAATCTAAAACTATATCAATATTTAAGATTGGTTAACATTTGACTGAGATATGAGCGTTTATAATGTTGGAACATTTACATCGATAACTCGAAACAAATTACACCATTAGATAGGAAATTGAAGGGCGAACAGGTTAAGTTTGGTTCGGTTTGGTTGGCTGACCTTTTTTTTTTTTTTTTTTTTAGACATCGTTACATACAAAATTACACCGTTAGATAGAAAATTGAACGGCGAATCTAAAACTATATCAATATTTAAGATTGGTTAACATTTGACTGAGATATGAGCGTTTATAATGTTGGAACGTTTACATCGATTACTCAAAAACTAGTCAATTTATTTAAAAAAAATTACATCGTTAGATAGAAAATTGAACGGCGAATCTTAAACTATATCAATATTGAAGATTGGTTAACATTTGACTGAGATATGAGCGTTTATAATGTTGGAACGTTTACATCGATTACTCAAAATCTAGTCAATTTATTTAAAAAAAATTACATCGTTAGATAGAAAATTGAACGGCGAATCTTAAACTATATCAATATTGAAGATTGGTTAACATTTGACTGAGATATGAGCGTTTATAATGTTGGAACATTTACATCGATAACTCGAAACAAATTACACCATTAGATAGGAAATTGAATGGCGAACAGGTTAAGTTTGGTTCGGTTTGGTTGGCTGACCTTTTTTTTTTTTTTTTTTTTAGACATCGTTACATACAAAATTACACCGTTAGATAGAAAATTGAACGGCGAATCTAAAACTATATCAATATTGAAGATTGGTTAACATTTGACTGAGATATGGGCGTTTATAGTGTTGGAACGTTTACATCGATTTCTCAAAAACTAGTCGATTTATTTTATAAAAATTACACCGTTAGATAGAAAATTGAACGGCGAATCTAAAACTATATCAATATTTAAGATTGGTTAACATTTGACTGAGATATGAGCGTTTATAATGTTGGAACGTTTACATCGATTACTCAAAAACTAGTCAATTTATTTTATAAAAATTACACCGTTAGATAGAAAATTGAACGGCGAATCTAAAACTATATCAATATTTAAGATTGGTTAACATTTGACTGAGATATGAGCGTTTATAATGTTGGAACGTTTACATCGATTACTCAAAAACTAGTCAATTTATTTAAAAAAAATTACATCGTTAGATAGAAAATTAAACGGCGAATCTTAAACTATATCAATATTGAAGATTGGTTAACATTTGACTGAGATATGAGCGTTTATAATGTTGGAACGTTTACATCGATTACTCAAAATCTAGTCAATTTATTTAAAAAAAATTACATCGTTAGATAGAAAATTGAACGGCGAATCTAAAACTATATCAATATTGAAGATTGGTTAACATTTGACTGAGATATGGGCGTTTATAGTGTTGGAACATTTACATCGATAACTCGAAACAAATTACACCATTAGATAGGAAATTGAATGGCGAACAGGTTAAGTTTGGTTCGGTTTGGTTGGCTGACCTTTTTTTTTTTTTTTTTTTTAGACATCGTTACATACAAAATTACACCGTTAGATAGAAAATTGAACGGCGAATCTAAAACTATATCAATATTGAAGATTGGTTAACATTTGACTGAGATATGAGCGTTTATAATGTTGGAACGTTTACATCGATTACTCAAAAACTAGTCAATTTATTTTATAAAAATTACACCGTTAGATAGAAAATTGAACGGCGAATCTAAAACTATATCAATATTTAAGATTGGTTAACATTTGACTGAGATATGAGCGTTTATAATGTTGGAACATTTACATCGATAACTCGAAACAAATTACACCATTAGATAGGAAATTGAATGGCGAACAGGATAAGTTTGGTTCGGTTTGGTTGGCTGACCTTTTTTTTTTTTTTTTTTTTAGACATCGTTACATACAAAATTACACCGTTAGATAGAAAATTGAACGGCGAATCTAAAACTATATCAATATTTAAGATTGGTTAACATTTGACTGAGATATGAGCGTTTATAATGTTGGAACGTTTACATCGATTACTCAAAAACTAGTCAATTTATTTAAAAAAAATTACATCGTTAGATAGAAAATTGAACGGCGAATCTTAAACTATATCAATATTGAAGATTGGTTAACATTTGACTGAGATATGAGCGTTTATAATGTTGGAACGTTTACATCGATTACTCAAAATCTAGTCAATTTATTTAAAAAAAATTACATCGTTAGATAGAAAATTGAACGGCGAATCTTAAACTATATCAATATTGAAGATTGGTTAACATTTGACTGAGATATGAGCGTTTATAATGTTGGAACATTTACATCGATAACTCGAAACAAATTACACCATTAGATAGGAAATTGAATGGCGAACAGGTTAAGTTTGGTTCGGTTTGGTTGGCTGACCTTTTTTTTTTTTTTTTTTTTAGACATCGTTACATACAAAATTACACCGTTAGATAGAAAATTGAACGGCGAATCTAAAACTATATCAATATTGAAGATTGGTTAACATTTGACTGAGATATGGGCGTTTATAGTGTTGGAACGTTTACATCGATTTCTCAAAAACTAGTCGATTTATTTTATAAAAATTACACCGTTAGATAGAAAATTGAACGGCGAATCTAAAACTATATCAATATTTAAGATTGGTTAACATTTGACTGAGATATGAGCGTTTATAATGTTGGAACGTTTACATCGATTACTCAAAAACTAGTCAATTTATTTTATAAAAATTACACCGTTAGATAGAAAATTGAACGGCGAATCTAAAACTATATCAATATTTAAGATTGGTTAACATTTGACTGAGATATGAGCGTTTATAATGTTGGAACGTTTACATCGATTACTCAAAAACTAGTCAATTTATTTAAAAAAAATTACATCGTTAGATAGAAAATTAAACGGCGAATCTTAAACTATATCAATATTGAAGATTGGTTAACATTTGACTGAGATATGAGCGTTTATAATGTTGGAACGTTTACATCGATTACTCAAAATCTAGTCAATTTATTTAAAAAAAATTACATCGTTAGATAGAAAATTGAACGGCGAATCTAAAACTATATCAATATTGAAGATTGGTTAACATTTGACTGAGATATGGGCGTTTATAGTGTTGGAACATTTACATCGATAACTCGAAACAAATTACACCATTAGATAGGAAATTGAATGGCGAACAGGTTAAGTTTGGTTCGGTTTGGTTGGCTGACCTTTTTTTTTTTTTTTTTTTTAGACATCGTTACATACAAAATTACACCGTTAGATAGAAAATTGAACGGCGAATCTAAAACTATATCAATATTGAAGATTGGTTAACATTTGACTGAGATATGAGCGTTTATAATGTTGGAACGTTTACATCGATTACTCAAAAACTAGTCAATTTATTTTATAAAAATTACATGGTTAGATAGAGAATTGAAAGGCGATTCTAAAAATGTATGAATTTCGACGATTGGTTAACATTTGACTGAGATATGAGCGTTTATAATGTTGGAACATTAACATCGATAACTCGAAACAAATTACACCATTAGATAGGAAATTGAATGGCGAACAGGTTAAGTTTGGTTCGGTTTGGTTGGCTGACCTTTTTTTTTTTTTTTTTTTTAGACATCGTTACATACAAAATTACACCGTTAGATAGAAAATTGAACGGCGAATCTAAAACTATATCAATATTGAAGATTGGTTAACATTTGACTGAGATATGGGCGTTTATAGTGTTGGAACATTTACATCGATAACTCGAAACAAATTACACCATTAGATAGGAAATTGAATGGCGAACAGGTTAAGTTTGGTTCGGTTTGGTTGGCTGACCTTTTTTTTTTTTTTTTTTTTAGACATCGTTACATACAAAATTACACCGTTAGATAGAAAATTGAACGGCGAATCTAAAACTATATCAATATTGAAGATTGGTTAACATTTGACTGAGATATGAGCGTTTATAATGTTGGAACGTTTACATCGATTACTCAAAAACTAGTCAATTTATTTTAAAAAAATTACATGGTTAGATAGAGAATTGAAAGGCGATTCTAAAAATGTATGAATTTCGACGATTGGTTAACATTTGACTGAGATATGAGCGTTTATAATGTTGGAACATTTACATCGATAACTCGAAACAAATTACACCATTAGATAGGAAATTGAATGGCGAACAGGTTAAGTTTGGTTCGGTTTGGTTGGCTGACCTTTTTTTTTTTTTTTTTTTTAGACATCGTTACATACAAAATTACACCGTTAGATAGAAAATTGAACGGCGAATCTAAAACTATATCAATATTTAAGATTGGTTAACATTTGACTGAGATATGAGCGTTTATAATGTTGGAACATTTACATCGATAACTCGAAACAAATTACACCATTAGATAGGAAATTGAATGGCGAACAGGTTAAGTTTGGTTCGGTTTGGTTGGCTGACCTTTTTTTTTTTTTTTTTTTTAGACATCGTTACATACAAAATTACACCGTTAGATAGAAAATTGAACGGCGAATCTAAAACTATATCAATATTGAAGATTGGTTAACATTTGACTGAGATATGGGCGTTTATAGTGTTGGAACGTTTACATCGATTTCTCAAAAACTAGTCGATTTATTTTATAAAAATTACACCGTTAGATAGAAAATTGAACGGCGAATCTAAAACTATATCAATATTGAAGATTGGTTAACATTTGACTGAGATATGGGCGTTTATAGTGTTGGAACATTTACATCGATAACTCGAAACAAATTACACCATTAGATAGGAAATTGAATGGCGAACAGGTTAAGTTTGGTTCGGTTTGGTTGGCTGACCTTTTTTTTTTTTTTTTTTTTAGACATCGTTACATACAAAATTACACCGTTAGATAGAAAATTGAACGGCGAATCTAAAACTATATCAATATTGAAGATTGGTTAACATTTGACTGAGATATGAGCGTTTATAATGTTGGAACGTTTACATCGATTACTCAAAAACTAGTCAATTTATTTTATAAAAATTACACCGTTAGATAGAAAATTGAACGGCGAATCTAAAACTATATCAATATTTAAGATTGGTTAACATTTGACTGAGATATGAGCGTTTATAATGTTGGAACGTTTACATCGATTACTCAAAAACTAGTCAATTTATTTTATAAAAATTACACCGTTAGATAGAAAATTGAACGGCGAATCTAAAACTATATCAATATTTAAGATTGGTTAACATTTGACTGAGATATGAGCGTTTATAATGTTGGAACATTTACATCGATAACTCGAAACAAATTACACCATTAGATAGGAAATTGAATGGCGAACAGGTTAAGTTTGGTTCGGTTTGGTTGGCTGACCTTTTTTTTTTTTTTTTTTTTAGACATCGTTACATACAAAATTACACCGTTAGATAGAAAATTGAACGGCGAATCTAAAACTATATCAATATTTAAGATTGGTTAACATTTGACTGAGATATGAGCGTTTATAATGTTGGAACGTTTACATCGATTACTCAAAAACTAGTCAATTTATTTTATAAAAATTACACCGTTAGATAGAAAATTGAACGGCGAATCTAAAACTATATCAATATTTAAGATTGGTTAACATTTGACTGAGATATGAGCGTTTATAATGTTGGAACGTTTACATCGATTACTCAAAAACTAGTCAATTTATTTAAAAAAAATTACATCGTTAGATAGAAAATTGAACGGCGAATCTTAAACTATATCAATATTGAAGATTGGTTAACATTTGACTGAGATATGAGCGTTTATAATGTTGGAACGTTTACATCGATTACTCAAAATCTAGTCGATTTATTTTAAAAAAATTACATGGTTAGATAGAGAATTGAAAGGCGATTCTAAAAATGTATGAATTTCGACGATTGGTTAACATTTGACTGAGATATGAGCGTTTATAATGTTGGAACATTAACATCGATAACTCGAAACAAATTACACCATTAGATAGGAAATTGAATGGCGAACAGGTTAAGTTTGGTTCGGTTTGGTTGGCTGACCTTTTTTTTTTTTTTTTTTTTAGACATCGTTACATACAAAATTACACCGTTAGATAGAAAATTGAACGGCGAATCTAAAACTATATCAATATTGAAGATTGGTTAACATTTGACTGAGATATGGGCGTTTATAGTGTTGGAACATTTACATCGATAACTCGAAACAAATTACACCATTAGATAGGAAATTGAATGGCGAACAGGTTAAGTTTGGTTCGGTTTGGTTGGCTGACCTTTTTTTTTTTTTTTTTTTTAGACATCGTTACATACAAAATTACACCGTTAGATAGAAAATTGAACGGCGAATCTAAAACTATATCAATATTTAAGATTGGTTAACATTTGACTGAGATATGAGCGTTTATAATGTTGGAACGTTTACATCGATTACTCAAAAACTAGTCAATTTATTTTATAAAAATTACACCGTTAGATAGAAAATTGAACGGCAAATCTAAAACTATATCAATATTGAAGATTGGTTAACATTTGACTGAGATATGAGTGTTTATAATGTTGGAACGTTTACATCGATTTCTCAAAAACTAGTCGATTTATTTAAAAAAAATTACACCGTTAAATAGAAAATTGAACGGCGAATCTAAAACTATATCAATATTGAAGATTGGTTAACATTTGACTGAGATATGAGCGTTTATAATGTTGGAACATTTACATCGATAACTCGAAACAAATTACACCATTAGATAGGAAATTGAATGGCGAACAGGGTAGATTTGGTTCGGTTAGGTTAGGTGAACTTTTTTTTTTTTTTTTTTTTAATGAGATATGAGCGTTTATAATGTTGGAACGTTTACATCGATTTCTCAAAAACTAGTCGATTTATTTTAAAAAAATTACACCCTTAAATAGAAAATTGAACGGCGAATCTAAAACTATATCAATATTGAAGATTGGTTAACATTTGACTGAGATATGAGCGTTTATAATGTTGGAACATTAACATCGATAACTCGAAACAAATTACACCATTAGATAGGAAATTGAATGGCGAACAGGTTAAGTTTGGTTCGGTTTGGTTGGCTGACCTTTTTTTTTTTTTTTTTTTTAGACATCGTTACATACAAAATTACACCGTTAGATAGAAAATTGAACGGCGAATCTAAAACTATATCAATATTGAAGATTGGTTAACATTTGACTGAGATATGGGCGTTTATAGTGTTGGAACATTTACATCGATAACTCGAAACAAATTACACCATTAGATAGGAAATTGAATGGCGAACAGGTTAAGTTTGGTTCGGTTTGGTTGGCTGACCTTTTTTTTTTTTTTTTTTTTAGACATCGTTACATACAAAATTACACCGTTAGATAGAAAATTGAACGGCGAATCTAAAACTATATCAATATTGAAGATTGGTTAACATTTGACTGAGATATGAGCGTTTATAATGTTGGAACGTTTACATCGATTACTCAAAAACTAGTCAATTTATTTTAAAAAAATTACATGGTTAGATAGAGAATTGAAAGGCGATTCTAAAAATGTATGAATTTCGACGATTGGTTAACATTTGACTGAGATATGAGCGTTTATAATGTTGGAACATTTACATCGATAACTCGAAACAAATTACACCATTAGATAGGAAATTGAATGGCGAACAGGTTAAGTTTGGTTCGGTTTGGTTGGCTGGCCTTTTTTTTTTTTTTTTTTTTAGACATCGTTACATACAAAATTACACCGTTAGATAGAAAATTGAACGGCGAATCTAAAACTATATCAATATTTAAGATTGGTTAACATTTGACTGAGATATGAGCGTTTATAATGTTGGAACATTTACATCGATAACTCGAAACAAATTACACCATTAGATAGGAAATTGAATGGCGAACAGGTTAAGTTTGGTTCGGTTTGGTTGGCTGACCTTTTTTTTTTTTTTTTTTTTAGACATCGTTACATACAAAATTACACCGTTAGATAGAAAATTGAACGGCGAATCTAAAACTATATCAATATTGAAGATTGGTTAACATTTGACTGAGATATGGGCGTTTATAGTGTTGGAACGTTTACATCGATTTCTCAAAAACTAGTCGATTTATTTTATAAAAATTACACCGTTAGATAGAAAATTGAACGGCGAATCTAAAACTATATCAATATTGAAGATTGGTTAACATTTGACTGAGATATGGGCGTTTATAGTGTTGGAACATTTACATCGATAACTCGAAACAAATTACACCATTAGATAGGAAATTGAATGGCGAACAGGTTAAGTTTGGTTCGGTTTGGTTGGCTGACCTTTTTTTTTTTTTTTTTTTTAGACATCGTTACATACAAAATTACACCGTTAGATAGAAAATTGAACGGCGAATCTAAAACTATATCAATATTGAAGATTGGTTAACATTTGACTGAGATATGAGCGTTTATAATGTTGGAACGTTTACATCGATTACTCAAAAACTAGTCAATTTATTTTATAAAAATTACACCGTTAGATAGAAAATTGAACGGCGAATCTAAAACTATATCAATATTTAAGATTGGTTAACATTTGACTGAGATATGAGCGTTTATAATGTTGGAACGTTTACATCGATTACTCAAAAACTAGTCAATTTATTTTATAAAAATTACACCGTTAGATAGAAAATTGAACGGCGAATCTAAAACTATATCAATATTTAAGATTGGTTAACATTTGACTGAGATATGAGCGTTTATAATGTTGGAACATTTACATCGATAACTCGAAACAAATTACACCATTAGATAGGAAATTGAATGGCGAACAGGTTAAGTTTGGTTCGGTTTGGTTGGCTGACCTTTTTTTTTTTTTTTTTTTTAGACATCGTTACATACAAAATTACACCGTTAGATAGAAAATTGAACGGCGAATCTAAAACTATATCAATATTTAAGATTGGTTAACATTTGACTGAGATATGAGCGTTTATAATGTTGGAACGTTTACATCGATTACTCAAAAACTAGTCAATTTATTTTATAAAAATTACACCGTTAGATAGAAAATTGAACGGCGAATCTAAAACTATATCAATATTTAAGATTGGTTAACATTTGACTGAGATATGAGCGTTTATAATGTTGGAACGTTTACATCGATTACTCAAAAACTAGTCAATTTATTTAAAAAAAATTACATCGTTAGATAGAAAATTGAACGGCGAATCTTAAACTATATCAATATTGAAGATTGGTTAACATTTGACTGAGATATGAGCGTTTATAATGTTGGAACGTTTACATCGATTACTCAAAATCTAGTCGATTTATTTTAAAAAAATTACATGGTTAGATAGAGAATTGAAAGGCGATTCTAAAAATGTATGAATTTCGACGATTGGTTAACATTTGACTGAGATATGAGCGTTTATAATGTTGGAACATTAACATCGATAACTCGAAACAAATTACACCATTAGATAGGAAATTGAATGGCGAACAGGTTAAGTTTGGTTCGGTTTGGTTGGCTGACCTTTTTTTTTTTTTTTTTTTTAGACATCGTTACATACAAAATTACACCGTTAGATAGAAAATTGAACGGCGAATCTAAAACTATATCAATATTGAAGATTGGTTAACATTTGACTGAGATATGGGCGTTTATAGTGTTGGAACATTTACATCGATAACTCGAAACAAATTACACCATTAGATAGGAAATTGAATGGCGAACAGGTTAAGTTTGGTTCGGTTTGGTTGGCTGACCTTTTTTTTTTTTTTTTTTTTAGACATCGTTACATACAAAATTACACCGTTAGATAGAAAATTGAACGGCGAATCTAAAACTATATCAATATTTAAGATTGGTTAACATTTGACTGAGATATGAGCGTTTATAATGTTGGAACGTTTACATCGATTACTCAAAAACTAGTCAATTTATTTTATAAAAATTACACCGTTAGATAGAAAATTGAACGGCAAATCTAAAACTATATCAATATTGAAGATTGGTTAACATTTGACTGAGATATGAGTGTTTATAATGTTGGAACGTTTACATCGATTTCTCAAAAACTAGTCGATTTATTTAAAAAAAATTACACCGTTAAATAGAAAATTGAACGGCGAATCTAAAACTATATCAATATTGAAGATTGGTTAACATTTGACTGAGATATGAGCGTTTATAATGTTGGAACATTTACATCGATAACTCGAAACAAATTACACCATTAGATAGGAAATTGAATGGCGAACAGGGTAGATTTGGTTCGGTTAGGTTAGGTGAACTTTTTTTTTTTTTTTTTTTTTAATGAGATATGAGCGTTTATAATGTTGGAACGTTTACATCGATTTCTCAAAAACTAGTCGATTTATTTTAAAAAAATTACACCCTTAAATAGAAAATTGAACGGCGAATCTAAAACTATATCAATATTGAAGATTGGT
Organism: Pieris brassicae; assembly: GCF_905147105.1. NCBI lineage: Eukaryota > Metazoa > Arthropoda > Insecta > Lepidoptera > Pieridae > Pieris > Pieris brassicae. The sequence continues at coordinate 53,487 of NW_025576161.1, forward strand.
TAACATTTGACTGAGATATGAGCGTTTATAATGTTGGTACGTTTACATCGATTTCTCAAAAACTAGTTGATTTATTTAAAAAAATTACACAGTTAGATAGAAAATTGAACGGTGAATCTTAAACTATATCAATATTGAAGATTGGTTCACATTTGACTGAGATATGAGCGTTTATAATGTTGGTACGTTTACATCGATTTCTCAAAAACTAGTCGATTTATTTAAGAATAATTACACCGTTAGATAGAAAATTGAACGGCGAATCTAAAACTATATCAATATTGAAGATTGGTTAACATTTGACTGAGATATGAGCGTTTATAATGTTGGAACATTTACATCGATAACTCGAAACAAATTACACCATCAGATAGGAAATTGAATGGCGAACAGGGTAGGTTTGGTTCGGTTAGGTTAGGTGAACTTTTTTTTTTTGTTTTTTTTATGAGATATGAGCGTTTATAATGTTGGAACGTTTACATCGATTTCTCAAAACTAGTCGATTTATTTAAGAATAATTACACCGTTAGATAGAAAATTGAACGGCGAATCTAAAACTATATCAATATTGAAGATTGGTTAACATTTGACTGAGATATGAGCGTTTATAATGTTGGTACGTTTACATCGATTTCTCAAAAACTAGTCGATTTATTTAAGAATAATTACACCGTTAGATAGAAAATTGAACGGCGAATCTAAAACTATATCAATATTGAAGATTGGTTAACATTTGACTGAGATATGAGCGTTTATAATGTTGGAACATTTACATCGATAACTCGAAACAAATTACACCATCAGATAGGAAATTGAATGGCGAACAGGGTAGGTTTGGTTCGGTTAGGTTAGGTGAACTTTTTTTTTTTGTTTTTTTTTATGAGATATGAGCGTTTATAATGTTGGAACGTTTACATCGATTTCTCAAAACTAGTCGATTTATTTAAGAATAATTACACCGTTAGATAGAAAATTGAACGGCGAATCTAAAACTATATCAATATTGAAGATTGGTTAACATTTGACTGAGATATGAGCGTTTATAATGTTGGTACGTTTACATCGATTTCTCAAAAACTAGTTGATTTATTAAAAAAAATTACACAGTTAGATAGAAAATTGAACGGCGAATCTAAAACTATATCAATATTGAAGATTGGTTAACATTTGACTGAGATATGAGCGTTTATAATGTTGGAACGTTTACATCGATTTCTCAAAAACTAGTCGATTTATTTAAGAATAATTACACCGTTAGATAGAAAATTGAACAGCAAATCTAAAACTATATCAATATTGAAGATTGGTTAACATTTTACTGAGATATGAGCGTTTATAATGTTGGAACATTTACATCGATAACTCGAAACAAATTACACCATTAGATAGGAAATTGAATGGCGAACAGGGTAGGTTTGGTTCAGTTAGGTTAGATAAACTTTTTTTTTTTTTTTATGAGATATGAGCGTTTATAATGTTGGTACGTTTACATCGATTTCTCAAAAACTAGTTGATTTATTTAAAAAAATTACACAGTTAAATAGAAAATTGAACGGCAAATCTAAAACTATATCAATATTGAAGATTGGTTAACATTTGACTGAGATATGAGCGTTTATAATGTTGGAACATTTACATCGATAACTCGAAACAAATTACACCATTAGATAGGAAATTGAATGGCGAACAGGGTAGATTTGGTTCGGTTAGGTTAGGTGAACTTTTTTTTTTTTTTTTTTTTAATGAGATATGAGCGTTTATAATGTTGGAACGTTTACATCGATTTCTCAAAAACTAGTCGATTTATTTTAAAAAAATTACACCCTTAAATAGAAAATTGAACGGCGAATCTAAAACTATATCAATATTGAAGATTGGTTAACATTTGACTGAGATATGAGCGTTTATAATGTTGGTACGTTTACATCGATTTCTCAAAAACTAGTTGATTTATTTAAAAAAATTACACAGTTAGATAGAAAATTGAACGGTGAATCTTAAACTATATCAATATTGAAGATTGGTTCACATTTGACTGAGATATGAGCGTTTATAATGTTGGAACGTTTACATCGATTTCTCAAAAACTAGTCAATTTATTTTAAAAAAATTAGACCGTTACATAGAAAATTGAACGGCGAATCTAAAACTATATCAATATTGAAGATTGGTTAACATTTGACTGAGATATGAGCGTTTATAATGTTGGAACATTTACATCGATAACTCGAAACAAATTACACCATTAGATAGGAAATTGAATGGCGAACAGGGTAGGTTTGGTTCGGTTAGGTAAGGTGAACTTTTTTTTATTTTTTTTTATGAGATATGAGCGTTAATAATGTTGGTACGTTTACATCGATTTCTCAAAAACTAGTTGATTTATTTAAAAAAATTACACAGTTAGATAGAAAATTGAACGGCAAATCTAAAACTATATCAATATTGAAGATTGGTTAACATTTGACTGAGATATGAGTGTTTATAATGTTGGAACGTTTACATCGATTTCTCAAAAACTAGTCGATTTATTTAAAAAAAATTACACCGTTAAATAGAAAATTGAACGGCGAATCTAAAACTATATCAATATTGAAGATTGGTTAACATTTGACTGAGATATGAGCGTTTATAATGTTGGAACATTTACATCGATTTCTCAAAAACTAGTTGATTTATTAAAAAAAATTACACAGTTAGATAGAAAATTGAACGGCGAATCTAAAACTATATCAATATTGAAGATTGGTTAACATTTGACTGAGATATGAGCGTTTATAATGTTGGAACGTTTACATCGATTTCTCAAAAACTAGTCGATTTATTTAAGAATAATTACACCGTTAGATAGAAAATTGAACAGCAAATCTAAAACTATATCAATATTGAAGATTGGTTAACATTTTACTGAGATATGAGCGTTTATAATGTTGGAACATTTACATCGATAACTCGAAACAAATTACACCATTAGATAGGAAATTGAATGGCGAACAGGGTAGGTTTGGTTCAGTTAGGTTAGATAAACTTTTTTTTTTTTTTTATGAGATATGAGCGTTTATAATGTTGGTACGTTTACATCGATTTCTCAAAAACTAGTTGATTTATTTAAAAAAATTACACAGTTAAATAGAAAATTGAACGGCAAATCTAAAACTATATCAATATTGAAGATTGGTTAACATTTGACTGAGATATGAGCGTTTATAATGTTGGAACATTTACATCGATAACTCGAAACAAATTACACCATTAGATAGGAAATTGAATGGCGAACAGGGTAGATTTGGTTCGGTTAGGTTAGGTGAACTTTTTTTTTTTTTTTTTTTTAATGAGATATGAGCGTTTATAATGTTGGAACGTTTACATCGATTTCTCAAAAACTAGTCAATTTATTTTAAAAAAATTAGACCGTTACATAGAAAATTGAACGGCGAATCTAAAACTATATCAATATTGAAGATTGGTTAACATTTGACTGAGATATGAGCGTTTATAATGTTGGAACATTTACATCGATAACTCGAAACAAATTACACCATTAGATAGGAAATTGAATGGCGAACAGGGTAGGTTTGGTTCGGTTAGGTAAGGTGAACTTTTTTTTATTTTTTTTTATGAGATATGAGCGTTAATAATGTTGGTACGTTTACATCGATTTCTCAAAAACTAGTTGATTTATTTAAAAAAATTACACAGTTAGATAGAAAATTGAACGGCAAATCTAAAACTATATCAATATTGAAGATTGGTTAACATTTGACTGAGATATGAGTGTTTATAATGTTGGAACGTTTACATCGATTTCTCAAAAACTAGTCGATTTATTTAAAAAAAATTACACCGTTAAATAGAAAATTGAACGGCGAATCTAAAACTATATCAATATTGAAGATTGGTTAACATTTGACTGAGATATGAGCGTTTATAATGTTGGAACATTTACATCGATTTCTCAAAAACTAGTTGATTTATTAAAAAAAATTACACAGTTAGATAGAAAATTGAACGGCGAATCTAAAACTATATCAATATTGAAGATTGGTTAACATTTGACTGAGATATGAGCGTTTATAATGTTGGAACGTTTACATCGATTTCTCAAAAACTAGTCGATTTATTTAAGAATAATTACACCGTTAGATAGAAAATTGAACAGCAAATCTAAAACTATATCAATATTGAAGATTGGTTAACATTTTACTGAGATATGAGCGTTTATAATGTTGGAACATTTACATCGATAACTCGAAACAAATTACACCATTAGATAGGAAATTGAATGGCGAACAGGGTAGGTTTGGTTCAGTTAGGTTAGATAAACTTTTTTTTTTTTTTTATGAGATATGAGCGTTTATAATGTTGGTACGTTTACATCGATTTCTCAAAAACTAGTTGATTTATTTAAAAAAATTACACAGTTAAATAGAAAATTGAACGGCAAATCTAAAACTATATCAATATTGAAGATTGGTTAACATTTGACTGAGATATGAGCGTTTATAATGTTGGAACATTTACATCGATAACTCGAAACAAATTACACCATTAGATAGGAAATTGAATGGCGAACAGGGTAGATTTGGTTCGGTTAGGTTAGGTGAACTTTTTTTTTTTTTTTTTTTTAATGAGATATGAGCGTTTATAATGTTGGAACGTTTACATCGATTTCTCAAAAACTAGTCGATTTATTTTAAAAAAATTACACCCTTAAATAGAAAATTGAACGGCGAATCTAAAACTATATCAATATTGAAGATTGGTTAACATTTGACTGAGATATGAGCGTTTATAATGTTGGTACGTTTACATCGATTTCTCAAAAACTAGTTGATTTATTTAAAAAAATTACACAGTTAGATAGAAAATTGAACGGTGAATCTTAAACTATATCAATATTGAAGATTGGTTCACATTTGACTGAGATATGAGCGTTTATAATGTTGGAACGTTTACATCGATTTCTCAAAAACTAGTCAATTTATTTTAAAAAAATTAGACCGTTACATAGAAAATTGAACGGCGAATCTAAAACTATATCAATATTGAAGATTGGTTAACATTTGACTGAGATATGAGCGTTTATAATGTTGGAACATTTACATCGATAACTCGAAACAAATTACACCATTAGATAGGAAATTGAATGGCGAACAGGGTAGGTTTGGTTCGGTTAGGTAAGGTGAACTTTTTTTTATTTTTTTTTATGAGATATGAGCGTTAATAATGTTGGTACGTTTACATCGATTTCTCAAAAACTAGTTGATTTATTTAAAAAAATTACACAGTTAGATAGAAAATTGAACGGCAAATCTAAAACTATATCAATATTGAAGATTGGTTAACATTTGACTGAGATATGAGTGTTTATAATGTTGGAACGTTTACATCGATTTCTCAAAAACTAGTCGATTTATTTAAAAAAAATTACACCGTTAAATAGAAAATTGAACGGCGAATCTAAAACTATATCAATATTGAAGATTGGTTAACATTTGACTGAGATATGAGCGTTTATAATGTTGGAACATTTACATCGATAACTCGAAACAAATTACACCATTAGATAGGAAATTGAATGGCGAACAGGGTAGGTTTGGTTCAGTTAGGTTAGATGAACTTTTTTTTTTTTTTTATGAGATATGAGCGTTTATAATGTTGGTACGTTTACATCGATTTCTCAAAAACTAGTTGATTTATTTAAAAAAATTACACAGTTAAATAGAAAATTGAACGGCAAATCTAAAACTATATCAATATTGAAGATTGGTTAACATTTGACTGAGATATGAGCGTTTATAATGTTGGAACGTTTACATCGATTTCTCAAAAACTTGTTGATTTATTTAAGAATAATTACACCGTTACATAGAAAATTGAACAACGAATCTAAAACTATATCAATATTGAAGATTGGTAAACATTTGACTGAGATATGAGCGTTTATAATGTTGGAACATTTACATCGATAACTCGAAACAAATTACACCATTAGATAGGAAATTGAATGGCGAACAGGGTAGGTTTGGTTCGGTAGGGTTAGGTGAACTTTTTTTTTTTTTTTTTTTATGAGATATGAGCGTTTATAATGTTGGTACGTTTACATCGATTTCTCAAAAACTAGTTGATTTATTAAAAAAAATTACACAGTTAGATAGAAAATTGAACGGTGAATCTTAAACTATATCAATATTGAAGATTGGTTAACATTTGACTGAGATATGAGCGTTTATAATGTTGGAACGTTTACATCGATTTCTCAAAAACTTGTTGATTTATTTAAGAATAATTACACCGTTACATAGAAAATTGAACAACGAATCTAAAACTATATCAATATTGAAGATTGGTTAACATTTGACTGAGACATGAGCGTTTATAATGTTGGTACGTTTACATCGATTTCTCAAAAACTAGTTGATTTATTTAAAAAAATTACACAGTTAAATAGAAAATTGAACGGCAAATCTAAAACTATATCAATATTGAAGATTGGTTAACATTTGACTGAGATATGAGCGTTTATAATGTTGGAACGTTTACATCGATTTCTCAAAAACTTGTTGATTTATTTAAGAATAATTACACCGTTACATAGAAAATTGAACAACGAATCTAAAACTATATCAATATTGAAGATTGGTAAACATTTGACTGAGATATGAGCGTTTATAATGTTGGAACATTTACATCGATAACTCGAAACAAATTACACCATTAGATAGGAAATTGAATGGCGAACAGGGTAGGTTTGGTTCAGTTAGGTTAGATGAACTTTTTTTTTTTTTTTATGAGATATGAGCGTTTATAATGTTGGTACGTTTACATCGATTTCTCAAAAACTAGTTGATTTATTTAAAAAAATTACACAGTTAAATAGAAAATTGAACGGCAAATCTAAAACTATATCAATATTGAAGATTGGTTAACATTTGACTGAGATATGAGCGTTTATAATGTTGGAACGTTTACATCGATTTCTCAAAAACTTGTTGATTTATTTAAGAATAATTACACCGTTACATAGAAAATTGAACAACGAATCTAAAACTATATCAATATTGAAGATTGGTAAACATTTGACTGAGATATGAGCGTTTATAATGTTGGAACATTTACATCGATAACTCGAAACAAATTACACCATTAGATAGGAAATTGAATGGCGAACAGGGTAGGTTTGGTTCGGTAGGGTTAGGTGAACTTTTTTTTTTTTTTTTTTTTATGAGATATGAGCGTTTATAATGTTGGTACGTTTACATCGATTTCTCAAAAACTAGTTGATTTATTAAAAAAAATTACACAGTTAGATAGAAAATTGAACGGCAAATCTAAAACTATATCAATATTGAAGATTGGTTAACATTTGACTGAGATATGAGTGTTTATAATGTTGGAACGTTTACATCGATTTCTCAAAAACTAGTCGATTTATTTAAAAAAAATTACACCGTTAAATAGAAAATTGAACGGCGAATCTAAAACTATATCAATATTGAAGATTGGTTAACATTTGACTGAGATATGAGCGTTTATAATGTTGGAACGTTTACATCGATAACTCGAAACAAATTACACCATTAGATAGGAAATTGAATGGCGAACAGGGTAGGTTTGGTTCGGTTAGGTAAGGTGAACTTTTTTTTATTTTTTTTTATGAGATATGAGCGTTAATAATGTTGGTACGTTTACATCGATTTCTCAAAAACTAGTTGATTTATTTAAAAAAATTACACAGTTAGATAGAAAATTGAACGGCAAATCTAAAACTATATCAATATTGAAGATTGGTTAACATTTGACTGAGATATGAGTGTTTATAATGTTGGAACATTTACATCGATAACTCGAAACAAATTACACCATTAGATAGGAAATTGAATGGCGAACAGGGTAGGTTTGGTTCGGTTAGGTAAGGTGAACTTTTTTTTATTTTTTTTTATGAGATATGAGCGTTAATAATGTTGGTACGTTTACATCGATTTCTCAAAAACTAGTTGATTTATTTAAAAAAATTACACAGTTAGATAGAAAATTGTACGGCAAATCTAAAACTATATCAATATTGAAGATTGGTTAACATTTGACTGAGATATGAGTGTTTATAATGTTGGAACGTTTACATCGATTTCTCAAAAACTAGTCGATTTATTTAAAAAAAATTACACCGTTAAATAGAAAATTGAACGGCGAATCTAAAACTATATCAATATTGAAGATTGGTTAACATTTGACTGAGATATGAGCGTTTATAATGTTGGAACATTTACATCGATAACTCGAAACAAATTACACCATTAGATAGGAAATTGAATGGCGAACAGGGTAGGTTTGGTTCAGTTAGGTTAGATGAACTTTTTTTTTTTTTATGAGATATGAGCGTTTATAATGTTGGTACGTTTACATCGATTTCTCAAAAACTAGTTGATTTATTTAAAAAAATTACACAGTTAAATAGAAAATTGAACGGCAAATCTAAAACTATATCAATATTGAAGATTGGTTAACATTTGACTGAGATATGAGCGTTTATAATGTTGGAACGTTTACATCGATTTCTCAAAAACTTGTTGATTTATTTAAGAATAATTACACCGTTACATAGAAAATTGAACAACGAATCTAAAACTATATCAATATTGAAGATTGGTAAACATTTGACTGAGATATGAGCGTTTATAATGTTGGAACATTTACATCGATAACTCGAAACAAATTACACCATTAGATAGGAAATTGAATGGCGAACAGGGTAGGTTTGGTTCGGTAGGGTTAGGTGAACTTTTTTTTTTTTTTTTTTATGAGATATGAGCGTTTATAATGTTGGTACGTTTACATCGATTTCTCAAAAACTAGTTGATTTATTAAAAAAAATTACACAGTTAGATAGAAAATTGAACGGTGAATCTTAAACTATATCAATATTGAAGATTGGTTAACATTTGACTGAGATATGAGCGTTTATAATGTTGGAACGTTTACATCGATTTCTCAAAAACTTGTTGATTTATTTAAGAATAATTACACCGTTACATAGAAAATTGAACAACGAATCTAAAACTATATCAATATTGAAGATTGGTTAACATTTGACTGAGACATGAGCGTTTATAATGTTGGTACGTTTACATCGATTTCTCAAAAACTAGTTGATTTATTTAAAAAAATTACACAGTTAAATAGAAAATTGAACGGCAAATCTAAAACTATATCAATATTGAAGATTGGTTAACATTTGACTGAGATATGAGCGTTTATAATGTTGGAACGTTTACATCGATTTCTCAAAAACTTGTTGATTTATTTAAGAATAATTACACCGTTACATAGAAAATTGAACAACGAATCTAAAACTATATCAATATTGAAGATTGGTAAACATTTGACTGAGATATGAGCGTTTATAATGTTGGAACATTTACATCGATAACTCGAAACAAATTACACCATTAGATAGGAAATTGAATGGCGAACAGGGTAGGTTTGGTTCGGTAGGGTTAGGTGAACTTTTTTTTTTTTTTTTTTTTATGAGATATGAGCGTTTATAATGTTGGAACATTTACATCGATAACTCGAAACAAATTACACCATTAGATAGGAAATTGAATGGCGAACAGGGTAGATTTGGTTCGGTTAGGTTAGGTGAACTTTTTTTTTTTTTTTTTTTTAATGAGATATGAGCGTTTATAATGTTGGAACGTTTACATCGATTTCTCAAAAACTAGTCGATTTATTTTAAAAAAATTACACCCTTAAATAGAAAATTGAACGGCGAATCTAAAACTATATCAATATTGAAGATTGGTTAACATTTGACTGAGATATGAGCGTTTATAATGTTGGTACGTTTACATCGATTTCTCAAAAACTAGTTGATTTATTTAAAAAAATTACACAGTTAGATAGAAAATTGAACGGTGAATCTTAAACTATATAAATATTGAAGATTGGTTCACATTTGACTGAGATATGAGCGTTTATAATGTTGGAACGTTTACATCGATTTCTCAAAAACTAGTCAATTTATTTTAAAAAAATTAGACCGTTACATAGAAAATTGAACGGCGAATCTAAAACTATATCAATATTGAAGATTGGTTAACATTTGACTGAGATATGAGCGTTTATAATGTTGGAACATTTACATCGATAACTCGAAACAAATTACACCATTAGATAGGAAATTGAATGGCGAACAGGGTAGGTTTGGTTCGGTTAGGTAAGGTGAACTTTTTTTTATTTTTTTTTATGAGATATGAGCGTTAATAATGTTGGTACGTTTACATCGATTTCTCAAAAACTAGTTGATTTATTTAAAAAAATTACACAGTTAGATAGAAAATTGAACGGCAAATCTAAAACTATATCAATATTGAAGATTGGTTAACATTTGACTGAGATATGAGTGTTTATAATGTTGGAACGTTTACATCGATTTCTCAAAAACTAGTCGATTTATTTAAAAAAAATTACACCGTTAAATAGAAAATTGAACGGTGAATCTTAAACTATATCAATATTGAAGATTGGTTCACATTTGACTGAGATATGAGCGTTTATAATGTTGGAACGTTTACATCGATAACTCGAAACAAATTACACCATTAGATAGGAAATTGAATGGCGAACAGGGTAGGTTTGGTTCGGTAGGGTTAGGTGAACTTTTTTTTTTTTTTTTTTTTATGAGATATGAGCGTTTATAATGTTGGTACGTTTACATCGATTTCTCAAAAACTAGTTGATTTATTAAAAAAAATTACACAGTTAGATAGAAAATTGAACGGTGAATCTTAAACTATATCAATATTGAAGATTGGTTAACATTTGACTGAGATATGAGCGTTTATAATGTTGGAACATTTACATCGATAACTCGAAACAAATTACACCATTAGATAGGAAATTGAATGGCGAACAGGGTAGGTTTGGTTCGGTTAGGTAAGGTGAACTTTTTTTTATTTTTTTTTATGAGATATGAGCGTTAATAATGTTGGTACGTTTACATCGATTTCTCAAAAACTTGTTGATTTATTTAAGAATAATTACACCGTTACATAGAAAATTGAACAACGAATCTAAAACTATATCAATATTGAAGATTGGTAAACATTTGACTGAGATATGAGCGTTTATAATGTTGGAACATTTACATCGATAACTCGAAACAAATTACACCATTAGATAGGAAATTGAATGGCGAACAGGGTAGGTTTGGTTCGGTAGGGTTAGGTGAACTTTTTTTTTTTTTTTTTTTATGAGATATGAGCGTTTATAATGTTGGTACGTTTACATCGATTTCTCAAAAACTAGTTGATTTATTAAAAAAAATTACACAGTTAGATAGAAAATTGAACGGTGAATCTTAAACTATATCAATATTGAAGATTGGTTAACATTTGACTGAGATATGAGCGTTTATAATGTTGGAACGTTTACATCGATTTCTCAAAAACTTGTTGATTTATTTAAGAATAATTACACCGTTACATAGAAAATTGAACAACGAATCTAAAACTATATCAATATTGAAGATTGGTTAACATTTGACTGAGACATGAGCGTTTATAATGTTGGTACGTTTACATCGCTTTCTCAAAAACTAGTTGATTTATTTAAAAAAATTACACAGTTAAATAGAAAATTGAACGGCAAATCTAAAACTATATCAATATTGAAGATTGGTTAACATTTGACTGAGATATGAGTGTTTATAATGTTGGAACGTTTACATCGATTTCTCAAAAACTAGTCGATTTATTTAAAAAAAATTACACTGTTAAATAGAAAATTGAACGGCGAATCTAAAACTATATCAATATTGAAGATTGGTTAACATTTGACTGAGATATGAGCGTTTATAATGTTGGAACATTTACATCGATAACTCGAAACAAATTACACCATTAGATAGGAAATTGAATGGCGAACAGGGTAGGTTTGGTTCAGTTAGGTTAGATGAACTTTTTTTTTTTTTTTATGAGATATGAGCGTTTATAATGTTGGTACGTTTACATCGATTTCTCAAAAACTAGTTGATTTATTTAAAAAAATTACACAGTTAAATAGAAAATTGAACGGCAAATCTAAAACTATATCAATATTGAAGATTGGTTAACATTTGACTGAGATATGAGCGTTTATAATGTTGGAACGTTTACATCGATTTCTCAAAAACTTGTTGATTTATTTAAGAATAATTACACCGTTACATAGAAAATTGAACAACGAATCTAAAACTATATCAATATTGAAGATTGGTAAACATTTGACTGAGATATGAGCGTTTATAATGTTGGAACATTTACATCGATAACTCGAAACAAATTACACCATTAGATAGGAAATTGAATGGCGAACAGGGTAGGTTTGGTTCGGTAGGGTTAGGTGAACTTTTTTTTTTTTTTTTTTTTATGAGATATGAGCGTTTATAATGTTGGTACGTTTACATCGATTTCTCAAAAACTAGTTGATTTATTAAAAAAAATTACACAGTTAGATAGAAAATTGAACGGTGAATCTTAAACTATATCAATATTGAAGATTGGTTAACATTTGACTGAGATATGAGCGTTTATAATGTTGGAACATTTACATCGATAACTCGAAACAAATTACACCATCAGATAGGAAATTGAATGGCGAACAGGGTAGGTTTGGTTCGGTTAGGTTAGGTGAACTTTTTTTTTTTGTTTTTTTTATGAGATATGAGCGTTTATAATGTTGGAACGTTTACATCGATTTCTCAAAAACTAGTTGATTTATTTAAAAAAATTACACAGTTAAATAGAAAATTGAACGGCAAATCTAAAACTATATCAATATTGAAGATTGGTTAACATTTGACTGAGATATGAGCGTTTATAATGTTGGAACATTTACATCGATAACTCGAAACAAATTACACCATTAGATAGGAAATTGAATGGCGAACAGGGTAGATTTGGTTCGGTTAGGTTAGGTGAACTTTTTTTTTTTTTTTTTTTTAATGAGATATGAGCGTTTATAATGTTGGAACGTTTACATCGATTTCTCAAAACTAGTCGATTTATTTAAGAATAATTACACCGTTAGATAGAAAATTGAACGGCGAATCTAAAACAATATCAATATTGAAGATTGGTTAACATTTGACTGAGATATGAGCGTTTATAATGTTGGTACGTTTACATCGATTTCTCAAAAACTAGTTGATTTATTAAAAAAAATTACACAGTTAGATAGAAAATTGAACGGCGAATCTAAAACTATATCAATATTGAAGATTGGTTAACATTTGACTGAGATATGAGCGTTTATAATGTTGGAACGTTTACATCGATAACTCGAAACAAATTACACCATTAGATAGGAAATTGAATGGCGAACAGGGTAGGTTTGGTTCGGTTAGGTTAGGTGAACTTTTTTTTTTTTTTTTGTATGAGATATGAGCGTTTATAATGTTGGTACGTTTACATCGATTTCTCAAAAACTAGTTGATTTATTTAAAAAAATTACACAGTTAGATAGAAAATTGAACGGCAAATCTAAAACTATATCAATATTGAAGATTGGTTAACATTTGACTGAGATATGAGCGTTTATAATGTTGGAACATTTACATCGATAACTCGAAACAAATTACACCATTAGATAGGAAATTGAATGGCGAACAGGGTAGGTTTGGTTCGGTTAGGTTAGGTGAACTTTTTTTTTTTTTTTTGTATGAGATATGAGCGTTTATAATGTTGGTACGTTTACATCGATTTCTCAAAAACTAGTCAATTTATTTTAAAAAAATTAGACCGTTACATAGAAAATTGAACGGCGAATCTAAAACTATATCAACATTGAAGATTGGTTAACATTTGACTGAGATATGAGCGTTTATAATGTTGGAACATTTACATCGATAACTCGAAACAAATTACACCATTAGATAGGAAATTGAATGGCGAACAGGGTAGGTTTGGTTCGGTTAGGTAAGGTGAACTTTTTTTTATTTTTTTTTATGAGATATGAGCGTTAATAATGTTGGTACGTTTACATCGATTTCTCAAAAACTAGTTGATTTATTTAAAAAAATTACACAGTTAGATAGAAAATTGAACGGCAAATCTAAAACTATATCAATATTGAAGATTGGTTAACATTTGACTGAGATATGAGTGTTTATAATGTTGGAACGTTTACATCGATTTCTCAAAAACTAGTCGATTTATTTAAAAAAAATTACACCGTTAAATAGAAAATTGAACGGCGAATCTAAAACTATATCAATATTGAAGATTGGTTAACATTTGACTGAGATATGAGCGTTTATAATGTTGGAACATTTACATCGATAACTCGAAACAAATTACACCATCAGATAGGAAATTGAATGGCGAACAGGGTAGGTTTGGTTCGGTTAGGTTAGGTGAACTTTTTTTTTTTGTTTTTTTTATGAGATATGAGCGTTTATAATGTTGGAACGTTTACATCGATTTCTCAAAAACTAGTTGATTTATTTAAAAAAATTACACAGTTAAATAGAAAATTGAACGGCAAATCTAAAACTATATCAATATTGAAGATTGGTTAACATTTGACTGAGATATGAGCGTTTATAATGTTGGAACGTTTACATCGATTTCTCAAAAACTAGTCGATTTATTTAAGAATAATTACACCGTTAGATAGAAAATTGAACGGCGAATCTAAAACTATATCAATATTGAAGATTGGTTAACATTTGACTGAGATATGAGCGTTTATAATGTTGGTACGTTTACATCGATTTCTCAAAAACTAGTTGATTTATTTAAAAAAATTACACAGTTAGATAGAAAATTGAACGGTGAATCTTAAACTATATCAATATTGAAGATTGGTTCACATTTGACTGAGATATGAGCGTTTATAATGTTGGTACGTTTACATCGATTTCTCAAAAACTAGTCGATTTATTTAAGAATAATTACACCGTTAGATAGAAAATTGAACGGCGAATCTAAAACTATATCAATATTGAAGATTGGTTAACATTTGACTGAGACATGAGCGTTTATAATGTTGGTACGTTTACATCGCTTTCTCAAAAACTAGTTGATTTATTTAAAAAAATTACACAGTTAAATAGAAAATTGAACGGCAAATCTAAAACTATATCAATATTGAAGATTGGTTAACATTTGACTGAGATATGAGTGTTTATAATGTTGGAACGTTTACATCGATTTCTCAAAAACTAGTCGATTTATTTAAAAAAAATTACACTGTTAAATAGAAAATTGAACGGCGAATCTAAAACTATATCAATATTGAAGATTGGTTAACATTTGACTGAGATATGAGCGTTTATAATGTTGGAACATTTACATCGATAACTCGAAACAAATTACACCATTAGATAGGAAATTGAATGGCGAACAGGGTAGGTTTGGTTCAGTTAGGTTAGATGAACTTTTTTTTTTTTTTTATGAGATATGAGCGTTTATAATGTTGGTACGTTTACATCGATTTCTCAAAAACTAGTTGATTTATTTAAAAAAATTACACAGTTAAATAGAAAATTGAACGGCAAATCTAAAACTATATCAATATTGAAGATTGGTTAACATTTGACTGAGATATGAGCGTTTATAATGTTGGAACGTTTACATCGATTTCTCAAAAACTTGTTGATTTATTTAAGAATAATTACACCGTTACATAGAAAATTGAACAACGAATCTAAAACTATATCAATATTGAAGATTGGTAAACATTTGACTGAGATATGAGCGTTTATAATGTTGGAACATTTACATCGATAACTCGAAACAAATTACACCATTAGATAGGAAATTGAATGGCGAACAGGGTAGGTTTGGTTCGGTAGGGTTAGGTGAACTTTTTTTTTTTTTTTTTTTTATGAGATATGAGCGTTTATAATGTTGGTACGTTTACATCGATTTCTCAAAAACTAGTTGATTTATTAAAAAAAATTACACAGTTAGATAGAAAATTGAACGGTGAATCTTAAACTATATCAATATTGAAGATTGGTTAACATTTGACTGAGATATGAGCGTTTATAATGTTGGAACATTTACATCGATAACTCGAAACAAATTACACCATCAGATAGGAAATTGAATGGCGAACAGGGTAGGTTTGGTTCGGTTAGGTTAGGTGAACTTTTTTTTTTTGTTTTTTTTATGAGATATGAGCGTTTATAATGTTGGAACGTTTACATCGATTTCTCAAAAACTAGTTGATTTATTTAAAAAAATTACACAGTTAAATAGAAAATTGAACGGCAAATCTAAAACTATATCAATATTGAAGATTGGTTAACATTTGACTGAGATATGAGCGTTTATAATGTTGGAACATTTACATCGATAACTCGAAACAAATTACACCATTAGATAGGAAATTGAATGGCGAACAGGGTAGATTTGGTTCGGTTAGGTTAGGTGAACTTTTTTTTTTTTTTTTTTTTAATGAGATATGAGCGTTTATAATGTTGGAACGTTTACATCGATTTCTCAAAACTAGTCGATTTATTTAAGAATAATTACACCGTTAGATAGAAAATTGAACGGCGAATCTAAAACAATATCAATATTGAAGATTGGTTAACATTTGACTGAGATATGAGCGTTTATAATGTTGGTACGTTTACATCGATTTCTCAAAAACTAGTTGATTTATTAAAAAAAATTACACAGTTAGATAGAAAATTGAACGGCGAATCTAAAACTATATCAATATTGAAGATTGGTTAACATTTGACTGAGATATGAGCGTTTATAATGTTGGAACGTTTACATCGATAACTCGAAACAAATTACACCATTAGATAGGAAATTGAATGGCGAACAGGGTAGGTTTGGTTCGGTTAGGTTAGGTGAACTTTTTTTTTTTTTTTTGTATGAGATATGAGCGTTTATAATGTTGGTACGTTTACATCGATTTCTCAAAAACTAGTTGATTTATTTAAAAAAATTACACAGTTAGATAGAAAATTGAACGGCAAATCTAAAACTATATCAATATTGAAGATTGGTTAACATTTGACTGAGATATGAGCGTTTATAATGTTGGAACATTTACATCGATAACTCGAAACAAATTACACCATTAGATAGGAAATTGAATGGCGAACAGGGTAGGTTTGGTTCGGTTAGGTTAGGTGAACTTTTTTTTTTTTTTTTGTATGAGATATGAGCGTTTATAATGTTGGTACGTTTACATCGATTTCTCAAAAACTAGTCAATTTATTTTAAAAAAATTAGACCGTTACATAGAAAATTGAACGGCGAATCTAAAACTATATCAACATTGAAGATTGGTTAACATTTGACTGAGATATGAGCGTTTATAATGTTGGAACATTTACATCGATAACTCGAAACAAATTACACCATTAGATAGGAAATTGAATGGCGAACAGGGTAGGTTTGGTTCGGTTAGGTAAGGTGAACTTTTTTTTATTTTTTTTTATGAGATATGAGCGTTAATAATGTTGGTACGTTTACATCGATTTCTCAAAAACTAGTTGATTTATTTAAAAAAATTACACAGTTAGATAGAAAATTGAACGGCAAATCTAAAACTATATCAATATTGAAGATTGGTTAACATTTGACTGAGATATGAGTGTTTATAATGTTGGAACGTTTACATCGATTTCTCAAAAACTAGTCGATTTATTTAAAAAAAATTACACCGTTAAATAGAAAATTGAACGGCGAATCTAAAACTATATCAATATTGAAGATTGGTTAACATTTGACTGAGATATGAGCGTTTATAATGTTGGAACATTTACATCGATAACTCGAAACAAATTACACCATCAGATAGGAAATTGAATGGCGAACAGGGTAGGTTTGGTTCGGTTAGGTTAGGTGAACTTTTTTTTTTTGTTTTTTTTATGAGATATGAGCGTTTATAATGTTGGAACGTTTACATCGATTTCTCAAAAACTAGTTGATTTATTAAAAAAAATTACACAGTTAAATAGAAAATTGAACGGCAAATCTAAAACTATATCAATATTGAAGATTGGTTAACATTTGACTGAGATATGAGCGTTTATAATGTTGGAACATTTACATCGATAACTCGAAACAAATTACACCATTAGATAGGAAATTGAATGGCGAACAGGGTAGATTTGGTTCGGTTAGGTTAGGTGAACTTTTTTTTTTTTTTTTTTTTAATGAGATATGAGCGTTTATAATGTTGGAACGTTTACATCGATTTCTCAAAAACTAGTCGATTTATTTTAAAAAAATTACACCCTTAAATAGAAAATTGAACGGCGAATCTAAAACTATATCAATATTGAAGATTGGTTAACATTTGACTGAGATATGAGCGTTTATAATGTTGGTACGTTTACATCGATTTCTCAAAAACTAGTTGATTTATTTAAAAAAATTACACAGTTAGATAGAAAATTGAACGGTGAATCTTAAACTATATCAATATTGTAGATTGGTTCACATTTGACTGAGATATGAGCGTTTATAATGTTGGTACGTTTACATCGATAACTCGAAACAAATTACACCATCAGATAGGAAATTGAATGGCGAACAGGGTAGGTTTGGTTCGGTTAGGTTAGGTGAACTTTTTTTTTTTGTTTTTTTTATGAGATATGAGCGTTTATAATGTTGGAACGTTTACATCGATTTCTCAAAAACTAGTCGATTTATTTAAGAATAATTACACCGTTAGATAGAAAATTGAACGGCGAATCTAAAACTATATCAATATTGAAGATTGGTTAACATTTGACTGAGATATGAGCGTTTATAATGTTGGAACGTTTACATCGATTTCTCAAAAACTAGTCGATTTATTTAAGAATAATTACAGCGTTAGATAGAAAATTGAACGGCAAATCTAAAACTATATCAATATTGAAGATTGGTTAACATTTGACTGAGATATGAGCGTTTATAATGTTGGAACATTTACATCGATAACTCGAAACAAATTACACCATTAGATAGGAAATTGAATGGCGAACAGGGTAGGTTTGGTTCGGTTAGGTTAGGTGAACTTTTTTTTTTTTTTTTGTATGAGATATGAGCGTTTATAATGTTGGTACGTTTACATCGATTTCTCAAAAACTAGTTGATTTATTTAAAAAAATTACACAGTTAGATAGAAAATTGAACGGTGAATCTTAAACTATATCAATATTGAAGATTGGTTCACATTTGACTGAGATATGAGCGTTTATAATGTTGGTACGTTTACATCGATTTCTCAAAAACTAGTCGATTTATTTAAGAATAATTACACCGTTAGATAGAAAATTGAACGGCGAATCTAAAACTATATCAATATTGAAGATTGGTTAACATTTGACTGAGATATGAGCGTTTATAATGTTGGAACATTTACATCGATAACTCGAAACAAATTACACCATCAGATAGGAAATTGAATGGCGAACAGGGTAGGTTTGGTTCGGTTAGGTTAGGTGAACTTTTTTTTTTTGTTTTTTTTATGAGATATGAGCGTTTATAATGTTGGAACGTTTACATCGATTTCTCAAAAACTAGTTGATTTATTTAAAAAAATTACACAGTTAAATAGAAAATTGAACGGCAAATCTAAAACTATATCAATATTGAAGATTGGTTAACATTTGACTGAGATATGAGCGTTTATAATGTTGGAACATTTACATCGATAACTCGAAACAAATTACACCATTAGATAGGAAATTGAATGGCGAACAGGGTAGATTTGGTTCGGTTAGGTTAGGTGAACTTTTTTTTTTTTTTTTTTTTAATGAGATATGAGCGTTTATAATGTTGGAACGTTTACATCGATTTCTCAAAACTAGTCAATTTATTTAAGAATAATTACACCGTAAGATAGAAAATTGAACGGCGAATCTAAAACTATATCAATATTGAAGATTGGTTAACATTTGACTGAGATATGAGCGTTTATAATGTTGGTACGTTTACATCGATTTCTCAAAAACTAGTTGATTTATTAAAAAAAATTACACAGTTAGATAGAAAATTGAACGGCGAATCTAAAACTATATCAATATTGAAGATTGGTTAACATTTGACTGAGATATGAGCGTTTATAATGTTGGAACGTTTACATCGATTTCTCAAAAACTAGTCGATTTATTTAAGAATAATTACACCGTTAGATAGAAAATTGAACGGCAAATCTAAAACTATATCAATATTGAAGATTGGTTAACATTTGACTGAGATATGAGCGTTTATAATGTTGGAACATTTACATCGATAACTCGAAACAAATTACACCATTAGATAGGAAATTGAATGGCGAACAGGGTAGGTTTGGTTCGGTTAGGTTAGGTGAACTTTTTTTTTTTTTTTTGTATGAGATATGAGCGTTTATAATGTTGGTACGTTTACATCGATTTCTCAAAAACTAGTTGATTTATTTAAAAAAATTACACAGTTAGATAGAAAATTGAACGGCAAATCTAAAACTATATCAATATTGAAGATTGGTTAACATTTGACTGAGATATGAGCGTTTATAATGTTGGAACATTTACATCGATAACTCGAAACAAATTACACCATTAGATAGGAAATTGAATGGCGAACAGGGTAGGTTTGGTTCGGTTAGGTTAGGTGAACTTTTTTTTTTTTTTTTGTATGAGATATGAGCGTTTATAATGTTGGTACGTTTACATCGATTTCTCAAAAACTAGTCAATTTATTTTAAAAAAATTAGACCGTTACATAGAAAATTGAACGGCGAATCTAAAACTATATCAATATTGAAGATTGGTTAACATTTGACTGAGATATGAGCGTTTATAATGTTGGAACATTTACATCGATAACTCGAAACAAATTACACCATTAGATAGGAAATTGAATGGCGAACAGGGTAGGTTTGGTTCGGTTAGGTAAGGTGAACTTTTTTTTATTTTTTTTTATGAGATATGAGCGTTAATAATGTTGGTACGTTTACATCGATTTCTCAAAAACTAGTTGATTTATTTAAAAAAATTACACAGTTAGATAGAAAATTGAACGGCAAATCTAAAACTATATCAATATTGAAGATTGGTTAACATTTGACTGAGATATGAGTGTTTATAATGTTGGAACGTTTACATCGATTTCTCAAAAACTAGTCGATTTATTTTAAAAAAATTACACCGTTAAATAGAAAATTGAACGGCGAATCTAAAACTATATCAATATTGAAGATTGGTTAACATTTGACTGAGATATGAGCGTTTATAATGTTGGAACATTTACATCGATAACTCGAAACAAATTACACCATCAGATAGGAAATTGAATGGCGAACAGGGTAGGTTTGGTTCGGTTAGGTTAGGTGAACTTTTTTTTTTTGTTTTTTTTATGAGATATGAGCGTTTATAATGTTGGAACGTTTACATCGATTTCTCAAAAACTAGTTGATTTATTAAAAAAAATTACACAGTTAAATAGAAAATTGAACGGCAAATCTAAAACTATATCAATATTGAAGATTGGTTAACATTTGACTGAGATATGAGCGTTTATAATGTTGGAACATTTACATCGATAACTCGAAACAAATTACACCATTAGATAGGAAATTGAATGGCGAACAGGGTAGATTTGGTTCGGTTAGGTTAGGTGAACTTTTTTTTTTTTTTTTTTTTAATGAGATATGAGCGTTTATAATGTTGGAACGTTTACATCGATTTCTCAAAAACTAGTCGATTTATTTTAAAAAAATTACACCCTTAAATAGAAAATTGAACGGCGAATCTAAAACTATATCAATATTGAAGATTGGTTAACATTTGACTGAGATATGAGCGTTTATAATGTTGGTACGTTTACATCGATTTCTCAAAAACTAGTTGATTTATTTAAAAAAATTACACAGTTAGATAGAAAATTGAACGGTGAATCTTAAACTATATCAATATTGAAGATTGGTTCACATTTGACTGAGATATGAGCGTTTATAATGTTGGTACGTTTACATCGATTTCTCAAAAACTAGTCGATTTATTTAAGAATAATTACACCGTTAGATAGAAAATTGAACGGCGAATCTAAAACTATATCAATATTTAAGATTGGTTAACATTTGACTGAGATATGAGCGTTTATAATGTTGGAACGTTTACATCGATTACTCAAAAACTAGTCAATTTATTTTATAAAAATTACACCGTTAGATAGAAAATTGAACGGCGAATCTAAAACTATATCAATATTGAAGATTGGTTAACATTTGACTGAGATATGAGCGTTTATAATGTTGGAACGTTTACATCGATTTCTCAAAAACTAGTTGATTTATTAAAAAAAATTACACAGTTAAATAGAAAATTGAACGGCAAATCTAAAACTATATCAATATTGAAGATTGGTTAACATTTGACTGAGATATGAGCGTTTATAATGTTGGAACATTTACATCGATAACTCGAAACAAATTACACCATTAGATAGGAAATTGAATGGCGAACAGGGTAGATTTGGTTCGGTTAGGTTAGGTGAACTTTTTTTTTTTTTTTTTTTTAATGAGATATGAGCGTTTATAATGTTGGAACGTTTACATCGATTTCTCAAAAACTAGTCGATTTATTTTAAAAAAATTACACCCTTAAATAGAAAATTGAACGGCGAATCTAAAACTATATCAATATTGAAGATTGGTTAACATTTGACTGAGATATGAGCGTTTATAATGTTGGTACGTTTACATCGATTTCTCAAAAACTAGTTGATTTATTTAAAAAAATTACACAGTTAGATAGAAAATTGAACGGTGAATCTTAAACTATATCAATATTGAAGATTGGTTCACATTTGACTGAGATATGAGCGTTTATAATGTTGGTACGTTTACATCGATTTCTCAAAAACTAGTCGATTTATTTAAGAATAATTACACCGTTAGATAGAAAATTGAACGGCGAATCTAAAACTATATCAATATTTAAGATTGGTTAACATTTGACTGAGATATGAGCGTTTATAATGTTGGAACGTTTACATCGATTACTCAAAAACTAGTCAATTTATTTTATAAAAATTACACCGTTAGATAGAAAATTGAACGGCGAATCTAAAACTATATCAATATTTAAGATTGGTTAACATTTGACTGAGATATGGGCGTTTATAGTGTTGGAACGTTTACATCGATTTCTCAAAAACTAGTCGATTTATTTTATAAAAATTACACCGTTAGATAGAAAATTGAACGGCGAATCTAAAACTATATCAATATTGAAGATTGGTTAACATTTGACTGAGATATGAGCGTTTATAATGTTGGAACATTTACATCGATAACTCGAAACAAATTACACCATTAGATAGGAAATTGAATGGCGAACAGGTTAAGTTTGGTTCGGTTTGGTTGGCTGACCTTTTTTTTTTTTTTTTTTTTAGACATCGTTACATACAAAATTACACCCTTAAATAGAAAATTGAACGGCGAATCTAAAACTATATCAATATTGAAGATTGGTTAACATTTGACTGAGATATGAGCGTTTATAATGTTGGTACGTTTACATCGATTTCTCAAAAACTAGTTGATTTATTTAAAAAAATTACACAGTTAGATAGAAAATTGAACGGTGAATCTAAAACTATATCAATATTGAAGATTGGTTCACATTTGACTGAGATATGAGCGTTTATAATGTTGGTACGTTTACATCGATTTCTCAAAAACTAGTCGATTTATTTAAGAATAATTACACCGTTAGATAGAAAATTGAACGGCGAATCTAAAACTATATCAATATTTAAGATTGGTTAACATTTGACTGAGATATGAGCGTTTATAATGTTGGAACGTTTACATCGATTACTCAAAAACTAGTCAATTTATTTTATAAAAATTACACCGTTAGATAGAAAATTGAACGGCGAATCTAAAACTATATCAATATTTAAGATTGGTTAACATTTGACTGAGATATGGGCGTTTATAGTGTTGGAACGTTTACATCGATTTCTCAAAAACTAGTCGATTTATTTTATAAAAATTACACCGTTAGATAGAAAATTGAACGGCGAATCTAAAACTATATCAATATTTAAGATTGGTTAACATTTGACTGAGATATGAGCGTTTATAATGTTGGAACGTTTACATCGATTACTCAAAAACTAGTCAATTTATTTTATAAAAATTACACCGTTAGATAGAAAATTGAACGGCAAATCTAAAACTATATCAATATTGAAGATTGGTTAACATTTGACTGAGATATGAGCGTTTATAATGTTGGAACATTTACATCGATAACTCGAAACAAATTACACCATTAGATAGGAAATTGAATGGCGAACAGGGTAGGTTTGGTTCAGTTAGGTTAGATGAACTTTTTTTTTTTTTTTATGAGATATGAGCGTTTATAATGTTGGTACGTTTACATCGATTTCTCAAAAACTAGTTGATTTATTTAAAAAAATTACACAGTTAAATAGAAAATTGAACGGCAAATCTAAAACTATATCAATATTGAAGATTGGTTAACATTTGACTGAGATATGAGCGTTTATAATGTTGGAACGTTTACATCGATTTCTCAAAAACTAGTCGATTTATTTAAGAATAATTACACCGTTAGATAGAAAATTGAACGGCAAATCTAAAACTATATCAATATTGAAGATTGGTTAACATTTGACTGAGATATGAGCGTTTATAATGTTGGAACATTTACATCGATAACTCGAAACAAATTACACCATTAGATAGGAAATTGAATGGCGAACAGGGTAGGTTTGGTTCGGTTAGGTTAGGTGAACTTTTTTTTTTTTTTTTGTATGAGATATGAGCGTTTATAATGTTGGTACGTTTACATCGATTTCTCAAAAACTAGTTGATTTATTTAAAAAAATTACACAGTTAGATAGAAAATTGAACGGCAAATCTAAAACTATATCAATATTGAAGATTGGTTAACATTTGACTGAGATATGAGCGTTTATAATGTTGGAACATTTACATCGATAACTCGAAACAAATTACACCATTAGATAGGAAATTGAATGGCGAACAGGGTAGGTTTGGTTCGGTTAGGTTAGGTGAACTTTTTTTTTTTTTTTTGTATGAGATATGAGCGTTTATAATGTTGGTACGTTTACATCGATTTCTCAAAAACTAGTCAATTTATTTTAAAAAAATTAGACCGTTACATAGAAAATTGAACGGCGAATCTAAAACTATATCAATATTGAAGATTGGTTAACATTTGACTGAGATATGAGCGTTTATAATGTTGGAACATTTACATCGATAACTCGAAACAAATTACACCATTAGATAGGAAATTGAATGGCGAACAGGGTAGGTTTGGTTCGGTTAGGTAAGGTGAACTTTTTTTTATTTTTTTTTATGAGATATGAGCGTTAATAATGTTGGTACGTTTACATCGATTTCTCAAAAACTAGTTGATTTATTTAAAAAAATTACACAGTTAGATAGAAAATTGAACGGCAAATCTAAAACTATATCAATATTGAAGATTGGTTAACATTTGACTGAGATATGAGTGTTTATAATGTTGGAACGTTTACATCGATTTCTCAAAAACTAGTCGATTTATTTTAAAAAAATTACACCGTTAAATAGAAAATTGAACGGCGAATCTAAAACTATATCAATATTGAAGATTGGTTAACATTTGACTGAGATATGAGCGTTTATAATGTTGGAACATTTACATCGATAACTCGAAACAAATTACACCATCAGATAGGAAATTGAATGGCGAACAGGGTAGGTTTGGTTCGGTTAGGTTAGGTGAACTTTTTTTTTTTGTTTTTTTTATGAGATATGAGCGTTTATAATGTTGGAACGTTTACATCGATTTCTCAAAAACTAGTTGATTTATTAAAAAAAATTACACAGTTAAATAGAAAATTGAACGGCAAATCTAAAACTATATCAATATTGAAGATTGGTTAACATTTGACTGAGATATGAGCGTTTATAATGTTGGAACATTTACATCGATAACTCGAAACAAATTACACCATTAGATAGGAAATTGAATGGCGAACAGGGTAGATTTGGTTCGGTTAGGTTAGGTGAACTTTTTTTTTTTTTTTTTTTTAATGAGATATGAGCGTTTATAATGTTGGAACGTTTACATCGATTTCTCAAAAACTAGTCGATTTATTTTAAAAAAATTACACCCTTAAATAGAAAATTGAACGGCGAATCTAAAACTATATCAATATTGAAGATTGGTTAACATTTGACTGAGATATGAGCGTTTATAATGTTGGTACGTTTACATCGATTTCTCAAAAACTAGTTGATTTATTTAAAAAAATTACACAGTTAGATAGAAAATTGAACGGTGAATCTTAAACTATATCAATATTGAAGATTGGTTCACATTTGACTGAGATATGAGCGTTTATAATGTTGGTACGTTTACATCGATTTCTCAAAAACTAGTCGATTTATTTAAGAATAATTACACCGTTAGATAGAAAATTGAACGGCGAATCTAAAACTATATCAATATTTAAGATTGGTTAACATTTGACTGAGATATGAGCGTTTATAATGTTGGAACGTTTACATCGATTACTCAAAAACTAGTCAATTTATTTTATAAAAATTACACCGTTAGATAGAAAATTGAACGGCGAATCTAAAACTATATCAATATTGAAGATTGGTTAACATTTGACTGAGATATGAGCGTTTATAATGTTGGAACGTTTACATCGATTTCTCAAAAACTAGTTGATTTATTAAAAAAAATTACACAGTTAAATAGAAAATTGAACGGCAAATCTAAAACTATATCAATATTGAAGATTGGTTAACATTTGACTGAGATATGAGCGTTTATAATGTTGGAACATTTACATCGATAACTCGAAACAAATTACACCATTAGATAGGAAATTGAATGGCGAACAGGGTAGATTTGGTTCGGTTAGGTTAGGTGAACTTTTTTTTTTTTTTTTTTTTAATGAGATATGAGCGTTTATAATGTTGGAACGTTTACATCGATTTCTCAAAAACTAGTCGATTTATTTTAAAAAAATTACACCCTTAAATAGAAAATTGAACGGCGAATCTAAAACTATATCAATATTGAAGATTGGTTAACATTTGACTGAGATATGAGCGTTTATAATGTTGGTACGTTTACATCGATTTCTCAAAAACTAGTTGATTTATTTAAAAAAATTACACAGTTAGATAGAAAATTGAACGGTGAATCTTAAACTATATCAATATTGAAGATTGGTTCACATTTGACTGAGATATGAGCGTTTATAATGTTGGTACGTTTACATCGATTTCTCAAAAACTAGTCGATTTATTTAAGAATAATTACACCGTTAGATAGAAAATTGAACGGCGAATCTAAAACTATATCAATATTTAAGATTGGTTAACATTTGACTGAGATATGAGCGTTTATAATGTTGGAACGTTTACATCGATTACTCAAAAACTAGTCAATTTATTTTATAAAAATTACACCGTTAGATAGAAAATTGAACGGCGAATCTAAAACTATATCAATATTTAAGATTGGTTAACATTTGACTGAGATATGGGCGTTTATAGTGTTGGAACGTTTACATCGATTTCTCAAAAACTAGTCGATTTATTTTATAAAAATTACACCGTTAGATAGAAAATTGAACGGCGAATCTAAAACTATATCAATATTGAAGATTGGTTAACATTTGACTGAGATATGAGCGTTTATAATGTTGGAACATTTACATCGATAACTCGAAACAAATTACACCATTAGATAGGAAATTGAATGGCGAACAGGTTAAGTTTGGTTCGGTTTGGTTGGCTGACCTTTTTTTTTTTTTTTTTTTTAGACATCGTTACATACAAAATTACACCCTTAAATAGAAAATTGAACGGCGAATCTAAAACTATATCAATATTGAAGATTGGTTAACATTTGACTGAGATATGAGCGTTTATAATGTTGGTACGTTTACATCGATTTCTCAAAAACTAGTTGATTTATTTAAAAAAATTACACAGTTAGATAGAAAATTGAACGGTGAATCTAAAACTATATCAATATTGAAGATTGGTTCACATTTGACTGAGATATGAGCGTTTATAATGTTGGTACGTTTACATCGATTTCTCAAAAACTAGTCGATTTATTTAAGAATAATTACACCGTTAGATAGAAAATTGAACGGCGAATCTAAAACTATATCAATATTTAAGATTGGTTAACATTTGACTGAGATATGAGCGTTTATAATGTTGGAACGTTTACATCGATTACTCAAAAACTAGTCAATTTATTTTATAAAAATTACACCGTTAGATAGAAAATTGAACGGCGAATCTAAAACTATATCAATATTTAAGATTGGTTAACATTTGACTGAGATATGGGCGTTTATAGTGTTGGAACGTTTACATCGATTTCTCAAAAACTAGTCGATTTATTTTATAAAAATTACACCGTTAGATAGAAAATTGAACGGCGAATCTAAAACTATATCAATATTTAAGATTGGTTAACATTTGACTGAGATATGAGCGTTTATAATGTTGGAACGTTTACATCGATTACTCAAAAACTAGTCAATTTATTTTATAAAAATTACACCGTTAGATAGAAAATTGAACGGCAAATCTAAAACTATATCAATATTGAAGATTGGTTAACATTTGACTGAGATATGAGCGTTTATAATGTTGGAACATTTACATCGATAACTCGAAACAAATTACACCATTAGATAGGAAATTGAATGGCGAACAGGGTAGGTTTGGTTCAGTTAGGTTAGATGAACTTTTTTTTTTTTTTTATGAGATATGAGCGTTTATAATGTTGGTACGTTTACATCGATTTCTCAAAAACTAGTTGATTTATTTAAAAAAATTACACAGTTAAATAGAAAATTGAACGGCAAATCTAAAACTATATCAATATTGAAGATTGGTTAACATTTGACTGAGATATGAGCGTTTATAATGTTGGAACGTTTACATCGATTTCTCAAAAACTTGTTGATTTATTTAAGAATAATTACACCGTTACATAGAAAATTGAACAACGAATCTAAAACTATATCAATATTGAAGATTGGTAAACATTTGACTGAGATATGAGCGTTTATAATGTTGGAACATTTACATCGATAACTCGAAACAAATTACACCATTAGATAGGAAATTGAATGGCGAACAGGTTAAGTTTGGTTCGGTTTGGTTGGCTGACCTTTTTTTTTTTTTTTTTTTTAGACATCGTTACATACAAAATTACACCGTTAGATAGAAAATTGAACGGCGAATCTAAAACTATATCAATATTGAAGATTGGTTAACATTTGACTGAGATATGAGCGTTTATAATGTTGGAACATTTACATCGATAACTCGAAACAAATTACACCATTAGATAGGAAATTGAATGGCGAACAGGTTAAGTTTGGTTCGGTTTGGTTGGCTGACCTTTTTTTTTTTTTTTTTTTTAGACATCGTTACATACAAAATTACACCGTTAGATAGAAAATTGAACGGCGAATCTAAAACTATATCAATATTGAAGATTGGTTAACATTTGACTGAGATATGAGCGTTTATAATGTTGGAACGTTTACATCGATTACTCAAAAACTAGTCAATTTATTTTATAAAAATTACACCGTTAGATAGAAAATTGAACGGCGAATCTAAAACTATATCAATATTTAAGATTGGTTAACATTTGACTGAGATATGAGCGTTTATAATGTTGGAACATTTACATCGATAACTCGAAACAAATTACACCATTAGATAGGAAATTGAATGGCGAACAGGTTAAGTTTGGTTCGGTTTGGTTGGCTGACCTTTTTTTTTTTTTTTTTTTTAGACATCGTTACATACAAAATTACACCGTTAGATAGAAAATTGAACGGCGAATCTAAAACTATATCAATATTTAAGATTGGTTAACATTTGACTGAGATATGAGCGTTTATAATGTTGGAACGTTTACATCGATTACTCAAAAACTAGTCAATTTATTTAAAAAAAATTACATCGTTAGATAGAAAATTGAACGGCGAATCTTAAACTATATCAATATTGAAGATTGGTTAACATTTGACTGAGATATGAGCGTTTATAATGTTGGAACGTTTACATCGATTACTCAAAATCTAGTCGATTTATTTTAAAAAAATTACATCGTTAGATAGAGAATTGAAAGGCGATTCTAAAAATGTATGAATTTCGACGATTGGTTAACATTTGACTGAGATATGAGCGTTTATAATGTTGGAACATTTACATCGATAACTCGAAACAAATTACACCATTAGATAGGAAATTGAATGGCGAACAGGTTAAGTTTGGTTCGGTTTGGTTGGCTGACCTTTTTTTTTTTTTTTTTTTTAGACATCGTTACATACAAAATTACACCGTTAGATAGAAAATTGAACAACGAATCTAAAACTATATCAATATTGAAGATTGGTTAACATTTGACTGAGATATGAGCGTTTATAATGTTGGAACGTTTACATCGATTACTCAAAAACTAGTCAATTTATTTAAAAAAAATTACACCGTTAGATAGAAAATTGAACGGCAAATCTAAAACTATATCAATATTGAAGATTGGTTAACATTTGACTGAGATATGAGCGTTTATAATGTTGGAACATTTACATCGATTACTCAAAAACTAGTCGATTTAATTTAAAAAAAATACACCGTTAGATAGAAAATTGAACGGCAAATCTAAAACTATATCAATATTGAAGATTGGTTAACATTTGACTGAGATATGAGCGTTTATAATGTTGGAACATTTACATCGATAACTCGAAACAAATTACACCATCAGATAGGAAATTGAATGGCGAACAGGGTAGGTTTGGTTCGGTTAGGTTAGGTGAACTTTTTTTTTTTGTTTTTTTTATGAGATATGAGCGTTTATAATGTTGGAACGTTTACATCGATTTCTCAAAAACTAGTTGATTTATTTAAAAAAATTACACAGTTAAATAGAAAATTGAACGGCAAATCTAAAACTATATCAATATTGAAGATTGGTTAACATTTGACTGAGATATGAGCGTTTATAATGTTGGAACATTTACATCGATAACTCGAAACAAATTACACCATTAGATAGGAAATTGAATGGCGAACAGGGTAGATTTGGTTCGGTTAGGTTAGGTGAACTTTTTTTTTTTTTTTTTTTTAATGAGATATGAGCGTTTATAATGTTGGAACGTTTACATCGATTTCTCAAAAACTAGTCGATTTATTTTAAAAAAATTACACCCTTAAATAGAAAATTGAACGGCGAATCTAAAACTATATCAATATTGAAGATTGGTTAACATTTGACTGAGATATGAGCGTTTATAATGTTGGTACGTTTACATCGATTTCTCAAAAACTAGTTGATTTATTTAAAAAAATTACACAGTTAGATAGAAAATTGAACGGTGAATCTTAAACTATATCAATATTGAAGATTGGTTAACATTTGACTGAGATATGAGCGTTTATAATGTTGGAACATTTACATCGATAACTCGAAACAAATTACACCATCAGATAGGAAATTGAATGGCGAACAGGGTAGGTTTGGTTCGGTTAGGTTAGGTGAACTTTTTTTTTTTGTTTTTTTTATGAGATATGAGCGTTTATAATGTTGGAACGTTTACATCGATTTCTCAAAACTAGTCGATTTATTTAAGAATAATTACACCGTTAGATAGAAAATTGAACGGCGAATCTAAAACTATATCAATATTGAAGATTGGTTAACATTTGACTGAGATATGGGCGTTTATAGTGTTGGAACGTTTACATCGATTTCTCAAAAACTAGTCGATTTATTTTATAAAAATTACACCGTTAGATAGAAAATTGAACGGCGAATCTAAAACTATATCAATATTTAAGATTGGTTAACATTTGACTGAGATATGAGCGTTTATAATGTTGGAACGTTTACATCGATTACTCAAAAACTAGTCAATTTATTTTATAAAAATTACACCGTTAGATAGAAAATTGAACGGCAAATCTAAAACTATATCAATATTGAAGATTGGTTAACATTTGACTGAGATATGAGCGTTTATAATGTTGGAACATTTACATCGATAACTCGAAACAAATTACACCATTAGATAGGAAATTGAATGGCGAACAGGGTAGGTTTGGTTCAGTTAGGTTAGATGAACTTTTTTTTTTTTTTTATGAGATATGAGCGTTTATAATGTTGGTACGTTTACATCGATTTCTCAAAAACTAGTTGATTTATTTAAAAAAATTACACAGTTAAATAGAAAATTGAACGGCAAATCTAAAACTATATCAATATTGAAGATTGGTTAACATTTGACTGAGATATGAGCGTTTATAATGTTGGAACGTTTACATCGATTTCTCAAAAACTTGTTGATTTATTTAAGAATAATTACACCGTTACATAGAAAATTGAACAACGAATCTAAAACTATATCAATATTGAAGATTGGTAAACATTTGACTGAGATATGAGCGTTTATAATGTTGGAACATTTACATCGATAACTCGAAACAAATTACACCATTAGATAGGAAATTGAATGGCGAACAGGTTAAGTTTGGTTCGGTTTGGTTGGCTGACCTTTTTTTTTTTTTTTTTTTTAGACATCGTTACATACAAAATTACACCGTTAGATAGAAAATTGAACGGCGAATCTAAAACTATATCAATATTTAAGATTGGTTAACATTTGACTGAGATATGAGCGTTTATAATGTTGGAACATTTACATCGATAACTCGAAACAAATTACACCATTAGATAGGAAATTGAATGGCGAACAGGTTAAGTTTGGTTCGGTTTGGTTGGCTGACCTTTTTTTTTTTTTTTTTTTTAGACATCGTTACATACAAAATTACACCGTTAGATAGAAAATTGAACGGCGAATCTAAAACTATATCAATATTGAAGATTGGTTAACATTTGACTGAGATATGGGCGTTTATAGTGTTGGAACGTTTACATCGATTTCTCAAAAACTAGTCGATTTATTTTATAAAAATTACACCGTTAGATAGAAAATTGAACGGCGAATCTAAAACTATATCAATATTGAAGATTGGTTAACATTTGACTGAGATATGGGCGTTTATAGTGTTGGAACATTTACATCGATAACTCGAAACAAATTACACCATTAGATAGGAAATTGAATGGCGAACAGGTTAAGTTTGGTTCGGTTTGGTTGGCTGACCTTTTTTTTTTTTTTTTTTTTAGACATCGTTACATACAAAATTACACCGTTAGATAGAAAATTGAACGGCGAATCTAAAACTATATCAATATTGAAGATTGGTTAACATTTGACTGAGATATGGGCGTTTATAGTGTTGGAACGTTTACATCGATTTCTCAAAAACTAGTCGATTTATTTTATAAAAATTACACCGTTAGATAGAAAATTGAACGGCGAATCTAAAACTATATCAATATTTAAGATTGGTTAACATTTGACTGAGATATGAGCGTTTATAATGTTGGAACGTTTACATCGATTACTCAAAAACTAGTCAATTTATTTTATAAAAATTACACCGTTAGATAGAAAATTGAACGGCGAATCTAAAACTATATCAATATTTAAGATTGGTTAACATTTGACTGAGATATGAGCGTTTATAATGTTGGAACGTTTACATCGATTACTCAAAAACTAGTCAATTTATTTAAAAAAAATTACATCGTTAGATAGAAAATTGAACGGCGAATCTTAAACTATATCAATATTGAAGATTGGTTAACATTTGACTGAGATATGAGCGTTTATAATGTTGGAACATTTACATCGATAACTCGAAACAAATTACACCATTAGATAGGAAATTGAATGGCGAACAGGTTAAGTTTGGTTCGGTTTGGTTGGCTGACCTTTTTTTTTTTTTTTTTTTTAGACATCGTTACATACAAAATTACACCGTTAGATAGAAAATTGAACGGCGAATCTAAAACTATATCAATATTGAAGATTGGTTAACATTTGACTGAGATATGAGCGTTTATAATGTTGGAACGTTTACATCGATTACTCAAAAACTAGTCAATTTATTTTATAAAAATTACACCGTTAGATAGAAAATTGAACGGCGAATCTAAAACTATATCAATATTGAAGATTGGTTAACATTTGACTGAGATATGGGCGTTTATAGTGTTGGAACATTTACATCGATAACTCGAAACAAATTACACCATTAGATAGGAAATTGAATGGCGAACAGGTTAAGTTTGGTTCGGTTTGGTTGGCTGACCTTTTTTTTTTTTTTTTTTTTTAGACATCGTTACATACAAAATTACACCGTTAGATAGAAAATTGAACGGCGAATCTAAAACTATATCAATATTGAAGATTGGTTAACATTTGACTGAGATATGAGCGTTTATAATGTTGGAACGTTTACATCGATTACTCAAAAACTAGTCAATTTATTTTATAAAAATTACACCGTTAGATAGAAAATTGAACGGCGAATCTAAAACTATATCAATATTTAAGATTGGTTAACATTTGACTGAGATATGAGCGTTTATAATGTTGGAACATTTACATCGATAACTCGAAACAAATTACACCATTAGATAGGAAATTGAATGGCGAACAGGTTAAGTTTGGTTCGGTTTGGTTGGCTGACCTTTTTTTTTTTTTTTTTTTTAGACATCGTTACATACAAAATTACACCGTTAGATAGAAAATTGAACGGCGAATCTAAAACTATATCAATATTGAAGATTGGTTAACATTTGACTGAGATATGGGCGTTTATAGTGTTGGAACGTTTACATCGATTTCTCAAAAACTAGTCGATTTATTTTATAAAAATTACACCGTTAGATAGAAAATTGAACGGCGAATCTAAAACTATATCAATATTTAAGATTGGTTAACATTTGACTGAGATATGAGCGTTTATAATGTTGGAACGTTTACATCGATTACTCAAAAACTAGTCAATTTATTTTATAAAAATTACACCGTTAGATAGAAAATTGAACGGCGAATCTAAAACTATATCAATATTTAAGATTGGTTAACATTTGATTGAGATATGAGCGTTTATAATGTTGGAACGTTTACATCGATTACTCAAAAACTAGTCAATTTATTTAAAAAAAATTACATCGTTAGATAGAAAATTGAACGGCGAATCTTAAACTATATCAATATTGAAGATTGGTTAACATTTGACTGAGATATGAGCGTTTATAATGTTGGAACATTTACATCGATAACTCGAAACAAATTACACCATTAGATAGGAAATTGAATGGCGAACAGGTTAAGTTTGGTTCGGTTTGGTTGGCTGACCTTTTTTTTTTTTTTTTTTTTAGACATCGTTACATACAAAATTACACCGTTAGATAGAAAATTGAACGGCGAATCTAAAACTATATCAATATTGAAGATTGGTTAACATTTGACTGAGATATGGGCGTTTATAGTGTTGGAACGTTTACATCGATTTCTCAAAAACTAGTCGATTTATTTTATAAAAATTACACCGTTAGATAGAAAATTGAACGGCGAATCTAAAACTATATCAATATTTAAGATTGGTTAACATTTGACTGAGATATGAGCGTTTATAATGTTGGAACGTTTACATCGATTACTCAAAAACTAGTCAATTTATTTTATAAAAATTACACCGTTAGATAGAAAATTGAACGGCGAATCTAAAACTATATCAATATTTAAGATTGGTTAACATTTGACTGAGATATGAGCGTTTATAATGTTGGAACGTTTACATCGATTACTCAAAAACTAGTCAATTTATTTAAAAAAAATTACATCGTTAGATAGAAAATTGAACGGCGAATCTTAAACTATATCAATATTGAAGATTGGTTAACATTTGACTGAGATATGAGCGTTTATAATGTTGGAACATTTACATCGATAACTCGAAACAAATTACACCATTAGATAGGAAATTGAATGGCGAACAGGTTAAGTTTGGTTCGGTTTGGTTGGCTGACCTTTTTTTTTTTTTTTTTTTTAGACATCGTTACATACAAAATTACACCGTTAGATAGAAAATTGAACGGCGAATCTAAAACTATATCAATATTGAAGATTGGTTAACATTTGACTGAGATATGAGCGTTTATAATGTTGGAACATTTACATCGATAACTCGAAACAAATTACACCATTAGATAGGAAATTGAATGGCGAACAGGTTAAGTTTGGTTCGGTTTGGTTGGCTGACCTTTTTTTTTTTTTTTTTTTTAGACATCGTTACATACAAAATTACACCGTTAGATAGAAAATTGAACAACGAATCTAAAACTATATCAATATTGAAGATTGGTTAACATTTGACTGAGATATGAGCGTTTATAATGTTGGAACGTTTACATCGATTACTCAAAAACTAGTCAATTTATTTTATAAAAATTACACCGTTAGATAGAAAATTGAACGGCAAATCTAAAACTATATCAATATTGAAGATTGGTTAACATTTGACTGAGATATGAGCGTTTATAATGTTGGAACATTTACATCGATTACTCAAAAACTAGTCGATTTAATTTAAAAAAAATACACCGTTAGATAGAAAATTGAACGGCAAATCTAAAACTATATCAATATTGAAGATTGGTTAACATTTGACTGAGATATGAGCGTTTATAATGTTGGAACATTTACATCGATAACTCGAAACAAATTACACCATCAGATAGGAAATTGAATGGCGAACAGGGTAGGTTTGGTTCGGTTAGGTTAGGTGAACTTTTTTTTTTTGTTTTTTTTATGAGATATGAGCGTTTATAATGTTGGAACGTTTACATCGATTTCTCAAAAACTAGTTGATTTATTTAAAAAAATTACACAGTTAAATAGAAAATTGAACGGCAAATCTAAAACTATATCAATATTGAAGATTGGTTAACATTTGACTGAGATATGAGCGTTTATAATGTTGGAACATTTACATCGATAACTCGAAACAAATTACACCATTAGATAGGAAATTGAATGGCGAACAGGGTAGATTTGGTTCGGTTAGGTTAGGTGAACTTTTTTTTTTTTTTTTTTTTAATGAGATATGAGCGTTTATAATGTTGGAACGTTTACATCGATTTCTCAAAAACTAGTCGATTTATTTTAAAAAAATTACACCCTTAAATAGAAAATTGAACGGCGAATCTAAAACTATATCAATATTGAAGATTGGTTAACATTTGACTGAGATATGAGCGTTTATAATGTTGGTACGTTTACATCGATTTCTCAAAAACTAGTTGATTTATTTAAAAAAATTACACAGTTAGATAGAAAATTGAACGGTGAATCTTAAACTATATCAATATTGAAGATTGGTTCACATTTGACTGAGATATGAGCGTTTATAATGTTGGTACGTTTACATCGATTTCTCAAAAACTAGTCGATTTATTTAAGAATAATTACACCGTTAGATAGAAAATTGAACGGCGAATCTAAAACTATATCAATATTGAAGATTGGTTAACATTTGACTGAGATATGAGCGTTTATAATGTTGGAACATTTACATCGATAACTCGAAACAAATTACACCATCAGATAGGAAATTGAATGGCGAACAGGGTAGGTTTGGTTCGGTTAGGTTAGGTGAACTTTTTTTTTTTGTTTTTTTTATGAGATATGAGCGTTTATAATGTTGGAACGTTTACATCGATTTCTCAAAACTAGTCGATTTATTTAAGAATAATTACACCGTTAGATAGAAAATTGAACGGCGAATCTAAAACTATATCAATATTGAAGATTGGTTAACATTTGACTGAGATATGGGCGTTTATAGTGTTGGAACGTTTACATCGATTTCTCAAAAACTAGTCGATTTATTTTATAAAAATTACACCGTTAGATAGAAAATTGAACGGCGAATCTAAAACTATATCAATATTTAAGATTGGTTAACATTTGACTGAGATATGAGCGTTTATAATGTTGGAACGTTTACATCGATTACTCAAAAACTAGTCAATTTATTTTATAAAAATTACACCGTTAGATAGAAAATTGAACGGCAAATCTAAAACTATATCAATATTGAAGATTGGTTAACATTTGACTGAGATATGAGCGTTTATAATGTTGGAACATTTACATCGATAACTCGAAACAAATTACACCATTAGATAGGAAATTGAATGGCGAACAGGGTAGGTTTGGTTCAGTTAGGTTAGATGAACTTTTTTTTTTTTTTTATGAGATATGAGCGTTTATAATGTTGGTACGTTTACATCGATTTCTCAAAAACTAGTTGATTTATTTAAAAAAATTACACAGTTAAATAGAAAATTGAACGGCAAATCTAAAACTATATCAATATTGAAGATTGGTTAACATTTGACTGAGATATGAGCGTTTATAATGTTGGAACGTTTACATCGATTTCTCAAAAACTTGTTGATTTATTTAAGAATAATTACACCGTTACATAGAAAATTGAACAACGAATCTAAAACTATATCAATATTGAAGATTGGTAAACATTTGACTGAGATATGAGCGTTTATAATGTTGGAACATTTACATCGATAACTCGAAACAAATTACACCATTAGATAGGAAATTGAATGGCGGACAGGTTAAGTTTGGTTCGGTTTGGTTGGCTGACCTTTTTTTTTTTTTTTTTTTTAGACATCGTTACATACAAAATTACACCGTTAGATAGAAAATTGAACGGCGAATCTAAAACTATATCAATATTTAAGATTGGTTAACATTTGACTGAGATATGAGCGTTTATAATGTTGGAACATTTACATCGATAACTCGAAACAAATTACACCATTAGATAGGAAATTGAATGGCGAACAGGTTAAGTTTGGTTCGGTTTGGTTGGCTGACCTTTTTTTTTTTTTTTTTTTTAGACATCGTTACATACAAAATTACACCGTTAGATAGAAAATTGAACGGCGAATCTAAAACTATATCAATATTGAAGATTGGTTAACATTTGACTGAGATATGGGCGTTTATAGTGTTGGAACGTTTACATCGATTTCTCAAAAACTAGTCGATTTATTTTATAAAAATTACACCGTTAGATAGAAAATTGAACGGCGAATCTAAAACTATATCAATATTGAAGATTGGTTAACATTTGACTGAGATATGGGCGTTTATAGTGTTGGAACATTTACATCGATAACTCGAAACAAATTACACCATTAGATAGGAAATTGAATGGCGAACAGGTTAAGTTTGGTTCGGTTTGGTTGGCTGACCTTTTTTTTTTTTTTTTTTTTAGACATCGTTACATACAAAATTACACCGTTAGATAGAAAATTGAACGGCGAATCTAAAACTATATCAATATTGAAGATTGGTTAACATTTGACTGAGATATGGGCGTTTATAGTGTTGGAACGTTTACATCGATTTCTCAAAAACTAGTCGATTTATTTTATAAAAATTACACCGTTAGATAGAAAATTGAACGGCGAATCTAAAACTATATCAATATTTAAGATTGGTTAACATTTGACTGAGATATGAGCGTTTATAATGTTGGAACGTTTACATCGATTACTCAAAAACTAGTCAATTTATTTTATAAAAATTACACCGTTAGATAGAAAATTGAACGGCGAATCTAAAACTATATCAATATTTAAGATTGGTTAACATTTGACTGAGATATGAGCGTTTATAATGTTGGAACGTTTACATCGATTACTCAAAAACTAGTCAATTTATTTAAAAAAAATTACATCGTTAGATAGAAAATTGAACGGCGAATCTTAAACTATATCAATATTGAAGATTGGTTAACATTTGACTGAGATATGAGCGTTTATAATGTTGGAACATTTACATCGATAACTCGAAACAAATTACACCATTAGATAGGAAATTGAATGGCGAACAGGTTAAGTTTGGTTCGGTTTGGTTGGCTGACCTTTTTTTTTTTTTTTTTTTTAGACATCGTTACATACAAAATTACACCGTTAGATAGAAAATTGAACGGCGAATCTAAAACTATATCAATATTGAAGATTGGTTAACATTTGACTGAGATATGAGCGTTTATAATGTTGGAACGTTTACATCGATTACTCAAAAACTAGTCAATTTATTTTATAAAAATTACACCGTTAGATAGAAAATTGAACGGCGAATCTAAAACTATATCAATATTGAAGATTGGTTAACATTTGACTGAGATATGGGCGTTTATAGTGTTGGAACATTTACATCGATAACTCGAAACAAATTACACCATTAGATAGGAAATTGAATGGCGAACAGGTTAAGTTTGGTTCGGTTTGGTTGGCTGACCTTTTTTTTTTTTTTTTTTTTTAGACATCGTTACATACAAAATTACACCGTTAGATAGAAAATTGAACGGCGAATCTAAAACTATATCAATATTGAAGATTGGTTAACATTTGACTGAGATATGAGCGTTTATAATGTTGGAACGTTTACATCGATTACTCAAAAACTAGTCAATTTATTTTATAAAAATTACACCGTTAGATAGAAAATTGAACGGCGAATCTAAAACTATATCAATATTTAAGATTGGTTAACATTTGACTGAGATATGAGCGTTTATAATGTTGGAACATTTACATCGATAACTCGAAACAAATTACACCATTAGATAGGAAATTGAATGGCGAACAGGTTAAGTTTGGTTCGGTTTGGTTGGCTGACCTTTTTTTTTTTTTTTTTTTTAGACATCGTTACATACAAAATTACACCGTTAGATAGAAAATTGAACGGCGAATCTAAAACTATATCAATATTGAAGATTGGTTAACATTTGACTGAGATATGGGCGTTTATAGTGTTGGAACGTTTACATCGATTTCTCAAAAACTAGTCGATTTATTTTATAAAAATTACACCGTTAGATAGAAAATTGAACGGCGAATCTAAAACTATATCAATATTTAAGATTGGTTAACATTTGACTGAGATATGAGCGTTTATAATGTTGGAACGTTTACATCGATTACTCAAAAACTAGTCAATTTATTTTATAAAAATTACACCGTTAGATAGAAAATTGAACGGCGAATCTAAAACTATATCAATATTTAAGATTGGTTAACATTTGATTGAGATATGAGCGTTTATAATGTTGGAACGTTTACATCGATTACTCAAAAACTAGTCAATTTATTTAAAAAAAATTACATCGTTAGATAGAAAATTGAACGGCGAATCTTAAACTATATCAATATTGAAGATTGGTTAACATTTGACTGAGATATGAGCGTTTATAGTGTTGGAACATTTACATCGATAACTCGAAACAAATTACCCCATTAGATAGGAAATTGAATGGCGAACAGGTTAAGTTTGGTTCGGTTTGGTTGGCTGACCTTTTTTTTTTTTTTTTTTTTAGACATCGTTACATACAAAATTACACCGTTAGATAGAAAATTGAACGGCGAATCTAAAACTATATCAATATTGAAGATTGGTTAACATTTGACTGAGATATGGGCGTTTATAGTGTTGGAACGTTTACATCGATTTCTCAAAAACTAGTCGATTTATTTTATAAAAATTACACCGTTAGATAGAAAATTGAACGGCGAATCTAAAACTATATCAATATTTAAGATTGGTTAACATTTGACTGAGATATGAGCGTTTATAATGTTGGAACGTTTACATCGATTACTCAAAAACTAGTCAATTTATTTTATAAAAATTACACCGTTAGATAGAAAATTGAACGGCGAATCTAAAACTATATCAATATTTAAGATTGGTTAACATTTGACTGAGATATGAGCGTTTATAATGTTGGAACGTTTACATCGATTACTCAAAAACTAGTCAATTTATTTAAAAAAAATTACATCGTTAGATAGAAAATTGAACGGCGAATCTTAAACTATATCAATATTGAAGATTGGTTAACATTTGACTGAGATATGAGCGTTTATAATGTTGGAACATTTACATCGATAACTCGAAACAAATTACACCATTAGATAGGA
Organism: Pieris brassicae; assembly: GCF_905147105.1. Lineage (NCBI taxonomy): Eukaryota > Metazoa > Arthropoda > Insecta > Lepidoptera > Pieridae > Pieris > Pieris brassicae. The sequence goes on from NW_025576161.1 coordinate 95,461, forward strand.
AATTGAATGGCGAACAGGTTAAGTTTGGTTCGGTTTGGTTGGCTGACCTTTTTTTTTTTTTTTTTTTTAGACATCGTTACATACAAAATTACACCGTTAGATAGAAAATTGAACGGCGAATCTAAAACTATATCAATATTGAAGATTGGTTAACATTTGACTGAGATATGAGCGTTTATAATGTTGGAACGTTTACATCGATTACTCAAAAACTAGTCAATTTATTTTAAAAAAATTACACCGTTAGATAGAAAATTGAACGGCGAATCTAAAACTATATCAATATTTAAGATTGGTTAACATTTGACTGAGATATGAGCGTTTATAATGTTGGAACATTTACATCGATAACTCGAAACAAATTACACCATTAGATAGGAAATTGAATGGCGAACAGGTTAAGTTTGGTTCGGTTTGGTTGGCTGACCTTTTTTTTTTTTTTTTTTTTAGACATCGTTACATACAAAATTACACCGTTAGATAGAAAATTGAACGGCGAATCTAAAACTATATCAATATTGAAGATTGGTTAACATTTGACTGAGATATGAGCGTTTATAATGTTGGAACGTTTACATCGATTACTCAAAAACTAGTCAATTTATTTTATAAAAATTACACCGTTAGATAGAAAATTGAACGGCGAATCTAAAACTATATCAATATTTAAGATTGGTTAACATTTGACTGAGATATGAGCGTTTATAATGTTGGAACATTTACATCGATAACTCGAAACAAATTACACCATTAGATAGGAAATTGAATGGCGAACAGGTTAAGTTTGGTTCGGTTTGGTTGGCTGACCTTTTTTTTTTTTTTTTTTTTAGACATCGTTACATACAAAATTACACCGTTAGATAGAAAATTGAACGGCGAATCTAAAACTATATCAATATTGAAGATTGGTTAACATTTGACTGAGATATGGGCGTTTATAGTGTTGGAACGTTTACATCGATTTCTCAAAAACTAGTCGATTTATTTTATAAAAATTACACCGTTAGATAGAAAATTGAACGGCGAATCTAAAACTATATCAATATTTAAGATTGGTTAACATTTGACTGAGATATGAGCGTTTATAATGTTGGAACGTTTACATCGATTACTCAAAAACTAGTCAATTTATTTTATAAAAATTACACCGTTAGATAGAAAATTGAACGGCGAATCTAAAACTATATCAATATTTAAGATTGGTTAACATTTGATTGAGATATGAGCGTTTATAATGTTGGAACGTTTACATCGATTACTCAAAAACTAGTCAATTTATTTAAAAAAAATTACATCGTTAGATAGAAAATTGAACGGCGAATCTTAAACTATATCAATATTGAAGATTGGTTAACATTTGACTGAGATATGAGCGTTTATAATGTTGGAACATTTACATCGATAACTCGAAACAAATTACACCATTAGATAGGAAATTGAATGGCGAACAGGTTAAGTTTGGTTCGGTTTGGTTGGCTGACCTTTTTTTTTTTTTTTTTTTTAGACATCGTTACATACAAAATTACACCGTTAGATAGAAAATTGAACGGCGAATCTAAAACTATATCAATATTGAAGATTGGTTAACATTTGACTGAGATATGAGCGTTTATAATGTTGGAACGTTTACATCGATTACTCAAAAACTAGTCAATTTATTTTATAAAAATTACACCGTTAGATAGAAAATTGAACGGCGAATCTAAAACTATATCAATATTTAAGATTGGTTAACATTTGACTGAGATATGAGCGTTTATAATGTTGGAACATTTACATCGATAACTCGAAACAAATTACACCATCAGATAGGAAATTGAATGGCGAACAGGGTAGGTTTGGTTCGGTTAGGTTAGGTGAACTTTTTTTTTTTGTTTTTTTTATGAGATATGAGCGTTTATAATGTTGGAACGTTTACATCGATTTCTCAAAAACTAGTTGATTTATTTAAAAAAATTACACAGTTAAATAGAAAATTGAACGGCAAATCTAAAACTATATCAATATTGAAGATTGGTTAACATTTGACTGAGATATGAGCGTTTATAATGTTGGAACATTTACATCGATAACTCGAAACAAATTACACCATTAGATAGGAAATTGAATGGCGAACAGGGTAGATTTGGTTCGGTTAGGTTAGGTGAACTTTTTTTTTTTTTTTTTTTTAATGAGATATGAGCGTTTATAATGTTGGAACGTTTACATCGATTTCTCAAAAACTAGTCGATTTATTTTAAAAAAATTACACCCTTAAATAGAAAATTGAACGGCGAATCTAAAACTATATCAATATTGAAGATTGGTTAACATTTGACTGAGATATGAGCGTTTATAATGTTGGTACGTTTACATCGATTTCTCAAAAACTAGTTGATTTATTTAAAAAAATTACACAGTTAGATAGAAAATTGAACGGTGAATCTTAAACTATATCAATATTGAAGATTGGTTCACATTTGACTGAGATATGAGCGTTTATAATGTTGGTACGTTTACATCGATTTCTCAAAAACTAGTCGATTTATTTAAGAATAATTACACCGTTAGATAGAAAATTGAACGGCGAATCTAAAACTATATCAATATTGAAGATTGGTTAACATTTGACTGAGATATGAGCGTTTATAATGTTGGAACATTTACATCGATAACTCGAAACAAATTACACCATCAGATAGGAAATTGAATGGCGAACAGGGTAGGTTTGGTTCGGTTAGGTTAGGTGAACTTTTTTTTTTTGTTTTTTTTATGAGATATGAGCGTTTATAATGTTGGAACGTTTACATCGATTTCTCAAAACTAGTCGATTTATTTAAGAATAATTACACCGTTAGATAGAAAATTGAACGGCGAATCTAAAACTATATCAATATTGAAGATTGGTTAACATTTGACTGAGATATGGGCGTTTATAGTGTTGGAACGTTTACATCGATTTCTCAAAAACTAGTCGATTTATTTTATAAAAATTACACCGTTAGATAGAAAATTGAACGGCGAATCTAAAACTATATCAATATTTAAGATTGGTTAACATTTGACTGAGATATGAGCGTTTATAATGTTGGAACGTTTACATCGATTACTCAAAAACTAGTCAATTTATTTTATAAAAATTACACCGTTAGATAGAAAATTGAACGGCAAATCTAAAACTATATCAATATTGAAGATTGGTTAACATTTGACTGAGATATGAGCGTTTATAATGTTGGAACATTTACATCGATAACTCGAAACAAATTACACCATTAGATAGGAAATTGAATGGCGAACAGGGTAGGTTTGGTTCAGTTAGGTTAGATGAACTTTTTTTTTTTTTTTATGAGATATGAGCGTTTATAATGTTGGTACGTTTACATCGATTTCTCAAAAACTAGTTGATTTATTTAAAAAAATTACACAGTTAAATAGAAAATTGAACGGCAAATCTAAAACTATATCAATATTGAAGATTGGTTAACATTTGACTGAGATATGAGCGTTTATAATGTTGGAACGTTTACATCGATTTCTCAAAAACTTGTTGATTTATTTAAGAATAATTACACCGTTACATAGAAAATTGAACAACGAATCTAAAACTATATCAATATTGAAGATTGGTAAACATTTGACTGAGATATGAGCGTTTATAATGTTGGAACATTTACATCGATAACTCGAAACAAATTACACCATTAGATAGGAAATTGAATGGCGAACAGGTTAAGTTTGGTTCGGTTTGGTTGGCTGACCTTTTTTTTTTTTTTTTTTTTAGACATCGTTACATACAAAATTACACCGTTAGATAGAAAATTGAACGGCGAATCTAAAACTATATCAATATTTAAGATTGGTTAACATTTGACTGAGATATGAGCGTTTATAATGTTGGAACATTTACATCGATAACTCGAAACAAATTACACCATTAGATAGGAAATTGAATGGCGAACAGGTTAAGTTTGGTTCGGTTTGGTTGGCTGACCTTTTTTTTTTTTTTTTTTTTAGACATCGTTACATACAAAATTACACCGTTAGATAGAAAATTGAACGGCGAATCTAAAACTATATCAATATTGAAGATTGGTTAACATTTGACTGAGATATGGGCGTTTATAGTGTTGGAACGTTTACATCGATTTCTCAAAAACTAGTCGATTTATTTTATAAAAATTACACCGTTAGATAGAAAATTGAACGGCGAATCTAAAACTATATCAATATTGAAGATTGGTTAACATTTGACTGAGATATGGGCGTTTATAGTGTTGGAACATTTACATCGATAACTCGAAACAAATTACACCATTAGATAGGAAATTGAATGGCGAACAGGTTAAGTTTGGTTCGGTTTGGTTGGCTGACCTTTTTTTTTTTTTTTTTTTTAGACATCGTTACATACAAAATTACACCATTAGATAGGAAATTGAATGGCGAACAGGTTAAGTTTGGTTCGGTTTGGTTGGCTGACCTTTTTTTTTTTTTTTTTTTTAGACATCGTTACATACAAAATTACACCGTTAGATAGAAAATTGAACGGCGAATCTAAAACTATATCAATATTGAAGATTGGTTAACATTTGACTGAGATATGGGCGTTTATAGTGTTGGAACGTTTACATCGATTTCTCAAAAACTAGTCGATTTATTTTATAAAAATTACACCGTTAGATAGAAAATTGAACGGCGAATCTAAAACTATATCAATATTTAAGATTGGTTAACATTTGACTGAGATATGAGCGTTTATAATGTTGGAACGTTTACATCGATTACTCAAAAACTAGTCAATTTATTTTATAAAAATTACACCGTTAGATAGAAAATTGAACGGCGAATCTAAAACTATATCAATATTTAAGATTGGTTAACATTTGACTGAGATATGAGCGTTTATAATGTTGGAACGTTTACATCGATTACTCAAAAACTAGTCAATTTATTTAAAAAAAATTACATCGTTAGATAGAAAATTGAACGGCGAATCTTAAACTATATCAATATTGAAGATTGGTTAACATTTGACTGAGATATGAGCGTTTATAATGTTGGAACATTTACATCGATAACTCGAAACAAATTACACCATTAGATAGGAAATTGAATGGCGAACAGGTTAAGTTTGGTTCGGTTTGGTTGGCTGACCTTTTTTTTTTTTTTTTTTTTAGACATCGTTACATACAAAATTACACCGTTAGATAGAAAATTGAACGGCGAATCTAAAACTATATCAATATTGAAGATTGGTTAACATTTGACTGAGATATGAGCGTTTATAATGTTGGAACGTTTACATCGATTACTCAAAAACTAGTCAATTTATTTTATAAAAATTACACCGTTAGATAGAAAATTGAACGGCGAATCTAAAACTATATCAATATTGAAGATTGGTTAACATTTGACTGAGATATGGGCGTTTATAGTGTTGGAACATTTACATCGATAACTCGAAACAAATTACACCATTAGATAGGAAATTGAATGGCGAACAGGTTAAGTTTGGTTCGGTTTGGTTGGCTGACCTTTTTTTTTTTTTTTTTTTTTAGACATCGTTACATACAAAATTACACCGTTAGATAGAAAATTGAACGGCGAATCTAAAACTATATCAATATTGAAGATTGGTTAACATTTGACTGAGATATGAGCGTTTATAATGTTGGAACGTTTACATCGATTACTCAAAAACTAGTCAATTTATTTTATAAAAATTACACCGTTAGATAGAAAATTGAACGGCGAATCTAAAACTATATCAATATTTAAGATTGGTTAACATTTGACTGAGATATGAGCGTTTATAATGTTGGAACATTTACATCGATAACTCGAAACAAATTACACCATTAGATAGGAAATTGAATGGCGAACAGGTTAAGTTTGGTTCGGTTTGGTTGGCTGACCTTTTTTTTTTTTTTTTTTTTAGACATCGTTACATACAAAATTACACCGTTAGATAGAAAATTGAACGGCGAATCTAAAACTATATCAATATTGAAGATTGGTTAACATTTGACTGAGATATGGGCGTTTATAGTGTTGGAACGTTTACATCGATTTCTCAAAAACTAGTCGATTTATTTTATAAAAATTACACCGTTAGATAGAAAATTGAACGGCGAATCTAAAACTATATCAATATTTAAGATTGGTTAACATTTGACTGAGATATGAGCGTTTATAATGTTGGAACGTTTACATCGATTACTCAAAAACTAGTCAATTTATTTTATAAAAATTACACCGTTAGATAGAAAATTGAACGGCGAATCTAAAACTATATCAATATTTAAGATTGGTTAACATTTGATTGAGATATGAGCGTTTATAATGTTGGAACGTTTACATCGATTACTCAAAAACTAGTCAATTTATTTAAAAAAAATTACATCGTTAGATAGAAAATTAAACGGCGAATCTAAAACTATATCAATATTGAAGATTGGTTAACATTTGACTGAGATATGAGCGTTTATAATGTTGGAACATTTACATCGATAACTCGAAACAAATTACACCATTAGATAGGAAATTGAATGGCGAACAGGTTAAGTTTGGTTCGGTTTGGTTGGCTGACCTTTTTTTTTTTTTTTTTTTTAGACATCGTTACATACAAAATTACACCGTTAGATAGAAAATTGAACGGCGAATCTAAAACTATATCAATATTGAAGATTGGTTAACATTTGACTGAGATATGGGCGTTTATAGTGTTGGAACGTTTACATCGATTTCTCAAAAACTAGTCGATTTATTTTATAAAAATTACACCGTTAGATAGAAAATTGAACGGCGAATCTAAAACTATATCAATATTTAAGATTGGTTAACATTTGACTGAGATATGAGCGTTTATAATGTTGGAACGTTTACATCGATTACTCAAAAACTAGTCAATTTATTTTATAAAAATTACACCGTTAGATAGAAAATTGAACGGCGAATCTAAAACTATATCAATATTTAAGATTGGTTAACATTTGACTGAGATATGAGCGTTTATAATGTTGGAACGTTTACATCGATTACTCAAAAACTAGTCAATTTATTTAAAAAAAATTACATCGTTAGATAGAAAATTGAACGGCGAATCTTAAACTATATCAATATTGAAGATTGGTTAACATTTGACTGAGATATGAGCGTTTATAATGTTGGAACATTTACATCGATAACTCGAAACAAATTACACCATTAGATAGGAAATTGAATGGCGAACAGGTTAAGTTTGGTTCGGTTTGGTTGGCTGACCTTTTTTTTTTTTTTTTTTTTAGACATCGTTACATACAAAATTACACCGTTAGATAGAAAATTGAACGGCGAATCTAAAACTATATCAATATTGAAGATTGGTTAACATTTGACTGAGATATGAGCGTTTATAATGTTGGAACGTTTACATCGATTACTCAAAAACTAGTCAATTTATTTTATAAAAATTACACCGTTAGATAGAAAATTGAACGGCGAATCTAAAACTATATCAATATTTAAGATTGGTTAACATTTGACTGAGATATGAGCGTTTATAATGTTGGAACATTTACATCGATAACTCGAAACAAATTACACCATTAGATAGGAAATTGAATGGCGAACAGGTTAAGTTTGGTTCGGTTTGGTTGGCTGACCTTTTTTTTTTTTTTTTTTTTAGACATCGTTACATACAAAATTACACCGTTAGATAGAAAATTGAACGGCGAATCTAAAACTATATCAATATTGAAGATTGGTTAACATTTGACTGAGATATGGGCGTTTATAGTGTTGGAACGTTTACATCGATTTCTCAAAAACTAGTCGATTTATTTTATAAAAATTACACCGTTAGATAGAGAATTGAAAGGCGATTCTAAAAATGTATGAATTTCGACGATTGGTTAACATTTGACTGAGATATGAGCGTTTATAATGTTGGAACATTTACATCGATAACTCGAAACAAATTACACCATTAGATAGGAAATTGAATGGCGAACAGGTTAAGTTTGGTTCGGTTTGGTTGGCTGACCTTTTTTTTTTTTTTTTTTTTAGACATCGTTACATACAAAATTACACCGTTAGATAGAAAATTGAACGGCGAATCTAAAACTATATCAATATTGAAGATTGGTTAACATTTGACTGAGATATGGGCGTTTATAGTGTTGGAACATTTACATCGATAACTCGAAACAAATTACACCATTAGATAGGAAATTGAATGGCGAACAGGTTAAGTTTGGTTCGGTTTGGTTGGCTGACCTTTTTTTTTTTTTTTTTTTTAGACATCGTTACATACAAAATTACACCGTTAGATAGAAAATTGAACGGCGAATCTAAAACTATATCAATATTGAAGATTGGTTAACATTTGACTGAGATATGAGCGTTTATAATGTTGGAACGTTTACATCGATTACTCAAAAACTAGTCAATTTATTTTATAAAAATTACACCGTTAGATAGAAAATTGAACGGCAAATCTAAAACTATATCAATATTGAAGATTGGTTAACATTTGACTGAGATATGAGCGTTTATAATGTTGGAACATTTACATCGATTACTCAAAAACTAGTCGATTTAATTTAAAAAAAATACACCGTTAGATAGAAAATTGAACGGCAAATCTAAAACTATATCAATATTGAATATTGGTTAACATTTGACTGAGATATGACCGTTTATAATGTTGGAACATTTACATCGATAACTCGAAACAAATTACACCATTAGATAGGAAATTGAATGGCGAACAGGTTAGGTTTGGTTCGGTTAGGTTGGGTGACCTTTTTTTTATGAGATATGAGCGTTTATAATGTTGGAACGTTCACATCGATTACTCAAAAACTAGTTTATTTATTTAAAAAAAATTACACTGTTAGATAGAAAATTGAACGGCAAATCTAAAACTATATCAATATTGAAGATTGGTTAACATTTGACTGAGATATGAGCGTTTATAATTTTGGAACATTTACATCGATTACTCAAAAACTAGTCGATTTAATTTAAAAAAATTACACCGTTAGATATAACTTAATTTAACTTAAACTGTGGATAAAAATTTAAATTAAACTTGACTGAAAGATCTTTGATGTTTCATGACGCGATGTAACACGGAGCTTATTTATTTATTAAACAAACCGCCAATTAATGTATTTACAAAACAATAAGTCTGCATCTAAAACGGTGAGTTTCCTAAACGTCTAGATGCCTCGATACCGAGCTTTGTCATGAAGCGTACGGCCCATGAGGTTAGTTAAGCCCTGACTGCTCACCGACGGATATTTTGCTCTCTATATATATATCTATATGTATGTCTCCGATCAAGGGTTGCAACGCCTCTAGATTATTTTAGGATGCCATTATTCTTATTCTTAAGAAGTCAGGAAATAGTTTAGGCAACCAAATATAAACTTGAGATTCGATGATGACGATACTGCCATTGTAGATGTCTGAAATAATCTGTGGTGATTCTTAGGTGATTCGAGTAAGCCTTTTTTTGCAAACAAGGGATTAACGGGCAAGAGGCTCATCTGATGTTAAATGGTACATCATGGCCACTCACATTGCCAGAAGTCTCGCAAGTGCGTTTCCGATCTTTTAAGAATTGGTACGCTCTTTTCAGCAGCTTTTTGGCAGCTGTTTCCACATTGTGGTGGTGCGCGGCAAGTTGTCTTAATAAACGCTCAGTTCTGGAACGGCGTTGTTGCAAACGTCTTGTTTTGTCAAAGTCCGAAACAGGCAGAGAAAATTATTGTAATTTTATAAAACATACAAGTTCATCCGTTCGTCCTAATCCCACGAAGACAATGGAGGCATTATTCAGCGGCGATAAAGCATCTTTTATTCAGGGACACGCAACAGGCCAAAATCCGCGAAACCTTGTTAATATTAAATGCAATCAACTAAATGAATTGCACACAACATTTGTCAAGTTTTCATGCGAAAATTGAAATAAAAAAATCAGAAAGGCGCGGTAAACTCGGCTTGAGGCTTTTAAGTACGATTATTTATTCTGTGGGTTTATGGCGCGCACTTTATTTGACTCCATGTCTCACGTAAATCAAAAGCATACGCTCGCAGATCGTGTGATGTATTTTAATTATAATAATTTTGTGCTGTTATTAATAAACAATCATGGCAGCATGCTTAAGTTCCACAGTAAAGTTCAAAGTTCATGAACTATAATTTCCGTATCAAATGCCTTGACTCAGAATTATCTTCAGCGAGCTGCGCCGGCAATGTTTTTCATCTTTCTTCGCAATTATTTATTAGGTCTTCGGTCTTGATATGGGTAGGGCGTTAAGCAAGATTTCTGACCACTTTCATGTTTATAAAGACACGAAACATGGTTGATTTTCTTTGGGGAAATGAGAAAAGAATAGTTGGAATAAGAACCTAGGACCCCCATTATACGCCATACCACGCCATTAACCACCACGGCAAAGTGATCAAAAACTATTTACTTAAGACTAATATGGCAAAATTTACATTTACGATAAATATTTTATTTTTTTCTGTCTGTTTATATTATAAAATGTCATTTCTCCCGGGACATTTAAATTGTCTTTTGATGTCGAAAGTCGACCTAATTTCACCATTTCATGCATTTTTGTCCATTTCCAAAGTTATTAGATCAGCCCTTGATCGTTTTTTCTTACATTTTGTTTCCTCTGTCAATATTAACAAACAAAGTGCGTCTTCATGTACAACACTAAAGTTTATGTTTTGGTTGATCGGATAGACCATTGTCGAGACATATAATAATTATAATGCGTTTATCAAAATTAAAAAAAGCCACATGCAGACCATTGCAATGTCTCATGGACAATGCAGCCTTTCCACTATAACCGCCAGCATGCCTTCAGGGCTGGAGTCCACACCTGCACAACCACACATTGTAGACGTACTGCAACGTCAACGTCATAGGTCAATGTAATTATAACTATATAGATACACTTATTGATAATGTAATACATTGGCCACACAATTTTGTTAGTTGTGCGTAAGGTTATTGTATACGAATAAAAATAGCAGTTTGTTTAATTTAGCAATTTAAATAAAGTAATGTGAAATTTATTCTCATCTCATTCATGGACCATTAATGTTTGTTCATCTCCGTTCCCGCCACAAATGCTCAGCACAAACCATAGTGCATCGTATAATAGATTATATTGGTGTTTTAACAAAAACCACTTTCAAAATATTACTATATTATAGATGTTTGGCCGAAGCAACGTGCATTTATACAAATAAACGTATTAATGCTTAAACGTCTTAAGCATGGTATATTCAGTTTGATGGGTTTACGAAAATCTAATTATATTTATATACTATACATATATACACCAATACATATCGCAGATTCGAAGCGATTACTAATAGTCCAGTTGTTATTACTATCGTCGTTCGACACTTTTATTTAGTATCCCTCCCGATGTTAATTGAAATGCGGCCTATCTGAGAGCCTGTCCGTCCAGAAGTTGCCTATTTAAGTTTACTCTTTAGAAAATATTGAAAGAGTCAAAGACTTCCACTTCTACGCTGTTTCACAATGCGACCATCGCAATCGTGATTGCGGCACTTGGGGATGTACACAAGGCTGTACAAGGGCTGATTCTAGTAGTCGTAGTTTCAAAGTGAATTTATAAAATACGGAAATAAGGATTTCCGAATAACGATACATTGCATATTGGTGAGAACGGCGCCGTAGGCCTGATGCGGGTTTTGTTCGTCGGTTATACGCCCACGCCTAAATTTCCCTGGTCCAAATTGCAAGTTTCCAATCACGCGCTCCTAAATTGCGTGTCTTAGCGATCGTTGCTTGTCACTATTTGATGTGAGCAGAAATGAGCTTTTGTATTTGGGGTGGGAACTCAGTGGTAACATCTCGCCGCGACTTTATAAAATACAATTAAGTTTTGTTTGTTTACTCAAGATCTCCTTGGTAGGTAATATATTCTGTATTATGTAATACTATGTAGTTATTACACTCCTCTCCTTTCTCCTCCGAATCGAGATGTAGGACATCTTAATTCGTTGGCAAATCCATTTAAATATGCAAGAAAATGACAGCTTTTAACAATAATTTAACTCTCTGTTTATCAGTTTCCTTAATACCAAACTGTTAAAAAATCAGTAATTTAAAACATATTACATAATTAATTGTAGTAATCAGTCATCTAGTGAAAAAGTATAAATAATAAATGTTATGATGTGATTAAAACGAAGCAACATGATTTAAGAGATTCTGTTAATTATACTCGCCTTTATTATTTGCCAATAGTACGCATTTGAAATGAAATGACATTGACACTGGCAGAAAACGTCGATGTTTTCAGAATTCAAATTGATACATTGCTCGAAAGTCGAATCATGACGGTGAGTTAAAGGCACAGAACACTATTACTTCTATCGAAGAACAACAACTTCACATGTTTGTGTTTAGTAAATGTCATGTAAATTTTTATGTAAATATATAAAAAGCAATAAAACTAAAGTGTAGTAGATAAATTATTCATAAATAGGAAATAGTATTTAATAATATTGTTACTCATTATATGTGCTGTCTTAAAACTAACAATCGAATTTTAACAATTTTTTTAGGTGCATATTCAAAATTAACTCCATTATTATTTTTACCGATCAATCTCCTTCCTGTCTTCTCCATCCACACGACACTGGCGAAGTACCCATTTGGCATATATAAAAAAAACAACTTCATAGTAAAAAAATGCTTACACCAACGCTTCAGTTGATGCCACCGGTACTCGGCCTGGCGCGAGTATTTAAAATCGTATGCAAGTAAAGAATTTTTATGAATAATTTCATGTAGGGAAATAAAACAAGTGTACATGGGTAACATTTATTAAACCACAATAATTAATAAAAAAAAGTCTCATTGTATAGGCTTATTAACAAGTACTTATTATATAAAGCACGGGGCGTGGCGGCAGAATAATTTTGAAAGATATAAAATAAGTCAACTTTAGGATTAATGAGAAAATCTACGTTATTTGTAAAAGGTTTACCACAGACTTCGACCGCTGCATATAAAATATTTATTGTGGTAAAATTATTATCCTTATTGAATGACAAGTTAATGCAAAGAATAATAGTTAATCGTCGACGACCAATCACTTTCCGTGCGGCTCGATCCCTTGGCGTTGCGTAGAGATGTTGGGTCCCTCTGCATCTTCTACCGCATTTACCATGGGGAGTGTTCAGAAGAGTTGTTCGGTCTAATAAAATTCCATCCGTATCACCTCGATGTCCGCCGTTCCACAACTGAGCGTTTCCTGAGGCAGTTTTTGCCGCGCACCACCACTATGTGGAACCAGCTGCCCACTGAAGTATTTCCGAACCAATTCGACTTAGGGTCCTTCAAGAAAAGAGCGTACCAATTCTTGAAAGGCCGGCAACGCACTTGCGAGCCTTCTGGCAATGTGAGTGTCCATGGGCGGCGGTATCGCTTCACATCAGGTGAGCCTCTTGCACGTTTGCCTGCTATAACATAAAACATAAATTAATTCTATTTGTAATTTAATTTTTCTCTTTCATGATTTTTTATTTTAGAAAATCTTTTCAAACTGATAGCAATTGTGCTTTTAATAATTGTTTCAATATTGACTACGGAATGTTCTTTACATTCCTTTAGCCAATCTTTGTCCCAATCATCAGTTAATTTCAGTTCGGTGTGACTGCGATCTTTTATAATATAACAATTCGGTGCCATCTTTTTCACAATAAACCCGCAAACATAAACACATGCTTGAATTTCACTGGAACGCTGAGGAGGCACATCTCCAGCTCTGCTTTCCTTTCAGATAAAATATGAATAAGCTTTGGTGATGAAATTTCCGAATTAACATCAGACTTTTTGATAGTAGCGCGATTGAGCACGGCTGGTGTATCGGCCGGTACGGTTTGCGAGCCGGCAAAGCGCTGAAAATTATGCTGCACCAAGCCGAACGGCCGAAATCGGATTGAAGCTATGTATTTGTACGAGCCAAAGCTGTGCATTTTGCTCACTCAGGCTATCTTAGAATTATAAGCGTGATGATCCCTATGTACGATTTCCCAAATCGTCGGAGTTACACCCCGAGAGCAGAGCCAGACGTAGGCACTCTCTTCTACATACAGTTATTCGTTTCATAACGATTAACTAAATCATGGGAGTTACACTCCGAGAGCATAGCCAGACGTAGGCACTCTCTTCTACATACAGTTATTCGTTTCATAACGATTAACTAAATCATGGGAGTTACACTCCGAGAGCATAGCCAGACGCAGGCACTCTCTTCTACATACAGTTATTCGTTTCATAACGATTAACTAAATCATGGGAGTTACACTCCGAGAGCATACATAGCTAGACGTAGGCACTCTCTTCTACATACAGTTATTCGTTTCATAACGATTAACTAAATCATGGGAGTTACACTCCGAGAGCATAGCCAGACGCAGGCACTCTCTTCTACATACAGTTATTCGTTTCATAACGATTAACTAAATCATGGGAGTTACACTCCGAGTGCATACATAGCCAGACGTAGGCACTCTCTTCTACATACAGTTATTCGTTTCATAACGATTAACTAAATCATGGGAGTTACACTCAGAGAGCATACATAGCCAGACGTAGGCACTCTCTTCTACATACAGTTATTCGTTTCATAACGATTAACTAAATCATGGGAGTAACACTCCGAGAGCATACATAGCCAGACGTAGGCACTCTCTTCTACATACAGTTATTCGTTTCATAACGATTAACTCAACCATGGGAGTTACACTCCGAGAGCATAGCCAGACGCAGGCACTCTCTTCTACATACAGTTATTCGTTTCATAACGATTAACTAAATCATGGGAGTTACACTCCGAGAGCATAGCCAGACGCAGGCACTCTCTTCTACATACAGTTATTCGTTTCATAACGATTAACTAAATCATGGGAGTTACACTCCGAGAGCATAGCCAGACGCAGGCACTCTCTTCTACATACAGTTATTCGTTTCATAACGATTAACTTAATCATGGGAGTTACACTCTGAGAGCATACATAGCCAGACGTAGGCACTCTCTTCTACATACAGTTATTCGTTTCATAACGATTAACTAAATCATGGGAGTTACACTCCGAGAGCATACATAGCTAGACGTAGGCACTCTCTTCTACATACAGTTATTCGTTTCATAACGATTAACTAAATCATGGGAGTTACACTCCGAGAGCATACATAGCTAGACGTAGGCACTCTCTTCTACATACAGTTATTCGTTTCATAACGATTAACTAAATCATGGGAGTTACACTCCGAGAGCATAGCCAGACGCAGGCACTCTCTTCTACATACAGTTATTCGTTTCATAACGATTAACTAAATCATGGGAGTTACACTCCGAGAGCATAGCCAGACGCAGGCACTCTCTTCTACATACAGTTATTCGTTTCATAACGATTAACTAAATCATGGGAGTTACACTCCGAGAGCATAGCCAGACGCAGGCACTCTCTTCTACATACAGTTATTCGTTTCATAACGATTAACTAAATCATGGGAGTTACACTCCGAGAGCATACATAGCCAGACGTAGGCACTCTCTTCTACATACAGTTATTCGTTTCATAACGATTAACTAAATAATGGGAGTTACACTCCGAGAGCATAGCCAGACGCAGGCACTCTCTTCTACATACAGTTATTCGTTTCATAACGATTAACTAAATCATGGGAGTTACACTCCGAGAGCATACATAGCCAGACGTAGGCACTCTCTTCTACATACAGTTATTCGTTTCATAACGATTAACTGAATCATGGGAGTTACACTCCGAGAGCATAGCCAGACGCAGGCACTCTCTTCTACATACAGTTATTCGTTTCATAACGATTAACTAAATCATGGGAGTTACACTCCGAGAGCATAGCCAGACGCAGGCACTCTCTTCAACATACAGTTATTCGTTTCATAACGATTAACTAAATCATGGGAGTTACACTCCGAGAGCATAGCCAGACGCAGGCACTCTCTTCTACATACAGTTATTCGTTTCATAACGATTAACTAAATCATGGGAGTTACACTCCGAGAGCATAGCCAGACGCAGGCACTCTCTTCTACATACAGTTATTCGTGTCATAACGATTAACTAAATCATGGGAGTTACACTCCGAGAGCATAGCCAGACGCAGGCACTCTCTTCTACATACATTTATTCGTTTCATAACGATTAACTAAATCATGGGAGTTACACTCCGAGAGCATAGCCAGACGCAGGCACTCTCTTCTACATACAGTTATTCGTTTCATAACGATTAACTAAATCATGGGAGTTACACTCCGAGAGCATAGCCAGACGCAGGCACTCTCTTCTACATACAGTTATTCGTTTCATAACGATTAACTAAATCATGGGAGTTACACTCCGAGAGCATAGCCAGACGCAGGCACTCTCTTCTACATACAGTTATTCGTTTCATAACGATTAACTAAATCATGGGAGTTACACTCCGAGAGCATACATAGCCAGACGTAGGCACTCTCTTCTACATACAGTTATTCATTTCATAACGATTAACTAAATAATGGGAGTTACACTCCGAGAGCATAGCCAGACGCAGGCACTCTCTTCTACATACAGTTATTCGTTTCATAACGATTAACTAAATCATGGGAGTTACACTCCGAGAGCATAGCCAGACGCAGGCACTCTCTTCAACATACAGTTATTCGTTTCATAACGATTAACTAAATCATGGGAGTTACACTCCGAGAGCATAGCCAGACGCAGGCACTCTCTTCAACATACAGTTATTCGTTTCATAACGATTAACTAAATCATGGGAGTTACACTCCGAGAGCATACATAGCCAGACGTAGGCACTCTCTTCTACATACACTTATTCGTTTCATAACGATTAACTAAATCATGGGAGTTACACTCCGAGAGCATAGCCAGACGCAGGCACTCTCTTCAACATACAGTTATTCGTTTCATAACGATTAACTAAATCATGGGAGTTACACTCCGAGAGCATAGCCAGACGCAGGCACTCTCTTCAACATACAGTTATTCGTTTCATAACGATTAACTAAATCATGGGAGTTACACTCCGAGAGCATAGCCAGACGCAGGCACTCTCTTCAACATACAGTTATTCGTTTCATAACGATTAACTAAATCATGGGAGTTACACTCCGAGAGCATACATAGCCAGACGTAGGCACTCTCTTCTACATACAGTTATTCGTTTCATAACGATTAACTAAATCATGGGAGTTACACTCCGAGAGCATAGCCAGACGCAGGCACTCTCTTCAACATACAGTTATTCGTTTCATAACGATTAACTAAATCATGGGAGTTACACTCCGAGAGCATACATAGCCAGACGTAGGCACTCTCTTCTACATACACTTATTCGTTTCATAACGATTAACTAAATCATGGGAGTTACACTCCGAGAGCATAGCCAGACGCAGGCACTCTCTTCAACATACAGTTATTCGTTTCATAACGATTAACTAAATCATGGGAGTTACACTCCGAGAGCATAGCCAGACGCAGGCACTCTCTTCAACATACAGTTATTCGTTTCATAACGATTAACTAAATCATGGGAGTTACACTCCGAGAGCATAGCCAGACGCAGGCACTCTCTTCAACATACAGTTATTCGTTTCATAACGATTAACTAAATCATGGGAGTTACACTCCGAGAGCATAGCCAGACGCAGGCACTCTCTTCAACATACAGTTATTCGTTTCATAACGATTAACTAAATCATGGGAGTTACACTCCGAGAGCATAGCCAGACGCAGGCACTCTCTTCAACATACAGTTATTCGTTTCATAACGATTAACTAAATCATGGGAGTTACACTCCGAGAGCATAGCCAGACGCAGGCACTCTCTTCAACATACAGTTATTCGTTTCATAACGATTAACTAAATCATGGGAGTTACCCTCCGAGAGCATAGCCAGACGCAGGCACTCTCTTCAACATACAGTTATTCGTTTCATAACGATTAACTAAATCATGGGAGTTACACTCCGAGAGCATACATAGCCAGACGTAGGCACTCTCTTCTACATACACTTATTCGTTTCATAACGATTAACTAAATCATGGGAGTTACACTCCGAGAGCATAGCCAGACGCAGGCACTCTCTTCAACATACAGTTATTCGTTTCATAACGATTAACTAAATCATGGGAGTTACACTCCGAGAGCATAGCCAGACGCAGGCACTCTCTTCAACATACAGTTATTCGTTTCATAACGATTAACTAAATCATGGGAGTTACACTCCGAGAGCATAGCCAGACGCAGGCACTCTCTTCAACATACAGTTATTCGTTTCATAACGATTAACTAAATCATGGGAGTTACACTCCGAGAGCATAGCCAGACGCAGGCACTCTCTTCAACATACAGTTATTCGTTTCATAACGCTTAACTAAATCATGGGAGTTACACTCCGAGAGCATAGCCAGACGCAGGCACTCTCTTCTACATACAGTTATTCGTTTCATAACGATTAACTAAATCATGGGAGTTACACTCCGAGAGCATAGCCAGACGCAGGCACTCTCTTCAACATACAGTTATTCGTTTCATAACGATTAACTAAATCATGGGAGTTACACTCCGAGAGCATACATAGCCAGACGTAGGCACTCTCTTCTACATACAGTTATTCGTTTCATAACGATTAACTAAATCATGGGAGTTACACTCCGAGAGCATAGCCAGACGCAGGCACTCTCTTCAACATACAGTTATTCGTTTCATAACGATTAACTAAATCATGGGAGTTACACTCCGAGAGCATACATAGCCAGACGTAGGCACTCTCTTCTACATACACTTATTCGTTTCATAACGATTAACTAAATCATGGGAGTTACACTCCGAGAGCATAGCCAGACGCAGGCACTCTCTTCAACATACAGTTATTCGTTTCATAACGATTAACTAAATCATGGGAGTTACACTCCGAGAGCATACATAGCCAGACGTAGGCACTCTCTTCTACATACAGTTATTCGTTTCATAACGATTAACTAAATCATGGGAGTTACACTCCGAGAGCATAGCCAGACGCAGGCACTCTCTTCAACATACAGTTATTCGTTTCATAACGATTAACTAAATCATGGGAGTTACACTCCGAGAGCATACATAGCCAGACGTAGGCACTCTCTTCTACATACACTTATTCGTTTCATAACGATTAACTAAATCATGGGAGTTACACTCCGAGAGCATAGCCAGACGCAGGCACTCTCTTCAACATACAGTTATTCGTTTCATAACGATTAACTAAATCATGGGAGTTACACTCCGAGAGCATAGCCAGACGCAGGCACTCTCTTCAACATACAGTTATTCGTTTCATAACGATTAACTAAATCATGGGAGTTACACTCCGAGAGCATAGCCAGACGCAGGCACTCTCTTCAACATACAGTTATTCGTTTCATAACGATTAACTAAATCATGGGAGTTACACTCCGAGAGCATAGCCAGACGCAGGCACTCTCTTCAACATACAGTTATTCGTTTCATAACGATTAACTAAATCATGGGAGTTACACTCCGAGAGCATAGCCAGACGCAGGCACTCTCTTCTACATACAGTTATTCGTTTCATAACGATTAACTAAATCATGGGAGTTACACTCCGAGAGCATAGCCAGACGCAGGCACTCTCTTCTACATACAGTTATTCGTTTCATAACGATTAACTAAATCATGGGAGTTACACTCCGAGAGCATAGCCAGACGCAGGCACTCTCTTCTACATACAGTTATTCGTTTCATAACGATTAACTAAATCATGGGAGTTACACTCCGAGAGCATAGCCAGACGCAGGCACTCTCTTCAACATACAGTTATTCGTTTCATAACGATTAACTAAATCATGGGAGTTACACTCCGAGAGCATAGCCAGACGCAGGCACTCTCTTCAACATACAGTTATTCGTTTCATAACGATTAACTAAATCATGGGAGTTACACTCCGAGAGCATAGCCAGACGCAGGCACTCTCTTCAACATACAGTTATTCGTTTCATAACGATTAACTAAATCATGGGAGTTACACTCCGAGAGCATAGCCAGACGCAGGCACTCTCTTCAACATACAGTTATTCGTTTCATAACGATTAACTAAATCATGGGAGTTACACTCCGAGAGCATACATAGCCAGACGTAGGCACTCTCTTCTACATACAGTTATTCGTTTCATAACGATTAACTAAATCATGGGAGTTACACTCCGAGAGCATAGCCAGACGCAGGCACTCTCTTCAACATACAGTTATTCGTTTCATAACGATTAACTAAATCATGGGAGTTACACTCCGAGAGCATACATAGCCAGACGTAGGCACTCTCTTCTACATACACTTATTCGTTTCATAACGATTAACTAAATCATGGGAGTTACACTCCGAGAGCATAGCCAGACGCAGGCACTCTCTTCAACATACAGTTATTCGTTTCATAACGATTAACTGAATCATGGGAGTTACACTCCGAGAGCATAGCCAGACGCAGGCACTCTCTTCAACATACAGTTATTCGTTTCATAACGATTAACTAAATCATGGGAGTTACACTCCGAGAGCATAGCCAGACGCAGGCACTCTCTTCAACATACAGTTATTCGTTTCATAACGATTAACTAAATCATGGGAGTTACACTCCGAGAGCATAGCCAGACGCAGGCACTCTCTTCAACATACAGTTATTCGTTTCATAACGATTAACTAAATCATGGGAGTTACACTCCGAGAGCATAGCCAGACGCAGGCACTCTCTTCAACATACAGTTATTCGTTTCATAACGATTAACTAAATCATGGGAGTTACACTCCGAGAGCATACATAGCCAGACGTAGGCACTCTCTTCTACATACAGTTATTCGTTTCATAACGATTAACTAAATCATGGGAGTTACACTCCGAGAGCATAGCCAGACGCAGGCACTCTCTTCAACATACAGTTATTCGTTTCATAACGATTAACTAAATCATGGGAGTTACACTCCGAGAGCATACATAGCCAGACGTAGGCACTCTCTTCTACATACACTTATTCGTTTCATAACGATTAACTAAATCATGGGAGTTACACTCCGAGAGCATAGCCAGACGCAGGCACTCTCTTCAACATACAGTTATTCGTTTCATAACGATTAACTAAATCATGGGAGTTACACTCCGAGAGCATACATAGCCAGACGTAGGCACTCTCTTCTACATACAGTTATTCGTTTCATAACGATTAACTAAATCATGGGAGTTACACTCCGAGAGCATAGCCAGACGCAGGCACTCTCTTCAACATACAGTTATTCGTTTCATAACGATTAACTAAATCATGGGAGTTACACTCCGAGAGCATACATAGCCAGACGTAGGCACTCTCTTCTACATACACTTATTCGTTTCATAACGATTAACTAAATCATGGGAGTTACACTCCGAGAGCATAGCCAGACGCAGGCACTCTCTTCAACATACAGTTATTCGTTTCATAACGATTAACTAAATCATGGGAGTTACACTCCGAGAGCATAGCCAGACGCAGGCACTCTCTTCAACATACAGTTATTCGTTTCATAACGATTAACTAAATCATGGGAGTTACACTCCGAGAGCATAGCCAGACGCAGGCACTCTCTTCAACATACAGTTATTCGTTTCATAACGATTAACTAAATCATGGGAGTTACACTCCGAGAGCATAGCCAGACGCAGGCACTCTCTTCAACATACAGTTATTCGTTTCATAACGATTAACTAAATCATGGGAGTTACACTCCGAGAGCATAGCCAGACGCAGGCACTCTCTTCTACATACAGTTATTCGTTTCATAACGATTAACTAAATCATGGGAGTTACACTCCGAGAGCATAGCCAGACGCAGGCACTCTCTTCTACATACAGTTATTCGTTTCATAACGATTAACTAAATCATGGGAGTTACACTCCGAGAGCATAGCCAGACGCAGGCACTCTCTTCTACATACAGTTATTCGTTTCATAACGATTAACTAAATCATGGGAGTTACACTCCGAGAGCATAGCCAGACGCAGGCACTCTCTTCAACATACAGTTATTCGTTTCATAACGATTAACTAAATCATGGGAGTTACACTCCGAGAGCATACATAGCCAGACGTAGGCACTCTCTTCTACATACACTTATTCGTTTCATAACGATTAACTAAATCATGGGAGTTACACTCCGAGAGCATAGCCAGACGCAGGCACTCTCTTCAACATACAGTTATTCGTTTCATAACGATTAACTAAATCATGGGAGTTACACTCCGAGAGCATAGCCAGACGCAGGCACTCTCTTCAACATACAGTTATTCGTTTCATAACGATTAACTAAATCATGGGAGTTACACTCCGAGAGCATAGCCAGACGCAGGCACTCTCTTCAACATACAGTTATTCGTTTCATAACGATTAACTAAATCATGGGAGTTACACTCCGAGAGCATAGCCAGACGCAGGCACTCTCTTCAACATACAGTTATTCGTTTCATAACGATTAACTAAATCATGGGAGTTACACTCCGAGAGCATAGCCAGACGCAGGCACTCTCTTCAACATACAGTTATTCGTTTCATAACGATTAACTAAATCATGGGAGTTACACTCCGAGAGCATAGCCAGACGCAGGCACTCTCTTCAACATACAGTTATTCGTTTCATAACGCTTAACTAAATCATGGGAGTTACACTCCGAGAGCATAGCCAGACGCAGGCACTCTCTTCTACATACAGTTATTCGTTTCATAACGATTAACTAAATCATGGGAGTTACACTCCGAGAGCATAGCCAGACGCAGGCACTCTCTTCAACATACAGTTATTCGTTTCATAACGATTAACTAAATCATGGGAGTTACACTCCGAGAGCATACATAGCCAGACGTAGGCACTCTCTTCTACATACAGTTATTCGTTTCATAACGATTAACTAAATCATGGGAGTTACACTCCGAGAGCATAGCCAGACGCAGGCACTCTCTTCAACATACAGTTATTCGTTTCATAACGATTAACTAAATCATGGGAGTTACACTCCGAGAGCATACATAGCCAGACGTAGGCACTCTCTTCTACATACACTTATTCGTTTCATAACGATTAACTAAATCATGGGAGTTACACTCCGAGAGCATAGCCAGACGCAGGCACTCTCTTCAACATACAGTTATTCGTTTCATAACGATTAACTAAATCATGGGAGTTACACTCCGAGAGCATACATAGCCAGACGTAGGCACTCTCTTCTACATACAGTTATTCGTTTCATAACGATTAACTAAATCATGGGAGTTACACTCCGAGAGCATAGCCAGACGCAGGCACTCTCTTCAACATACAGTTATTCGTTTCATAACGATTAACTAAATCATGGGAGTTACACTCCGAGAGCATACATAGCCAGACGTAGGCACTCTCTTCTACATACACTTATTCGTTTCATAACGATTAACTAAATCATGGGAGTTACACTCCGAGAGCATAGCCAGACGCAGGCACTCTCTTCAACATACAGTTATTCGTTTCATAACGATTAACTAAATCATGGGAGTTACACTCCGAGAGCATAGCCAGACGCAGGCACTCTCTTCAACATACAGTTATTCGTTTCATAACGATTAACTAAATCATGGGAGTTACACTCCGAGAGCATAGCCAGACGCAGGCACTCTCTTCAACATACAGTTATTCGTTTCATAACGATTAACTAAATCATGGGAGTTACACTCCGAGAGCATAGCCAGACGCAGGCACTCTCTTCAACATACAGTTATTCGTTTCATAACGATTAACTAAATCATGGGAGTTACACTCCGAGAGCATAGCCAGACGCAGGCACTCTCTTCAACATACAGTTATTCGTTTCATAACGATTAACTAAATCATGGGAGTTACACTCCGAGAGCATAGCCAGACGCAGGCACTCTCTTCAACATACAGTTATTCGTTTCATAACGATTAACTAAATCATGGGAGTTACACTCCGAGAGCATAGCCAGACGCAGGCACTCTCTTCAACATACAGTTATTCGTTTCATAACGATTAACTAAATCATGGGAGTTACACTCCGAGAGCATACATAGCCAGACGTAGGCACTCTCTTCTACATACAGTTATTCGTTTCATAACGATTAACTAAATCATGGGAGTTACACTCCGAGAGCATAGCCAGACGCAGGCACTCTCTTCAACATACAGTTATTCGTTTCATAACGATTAACTAAATCATGGGAGTTACACTCCGAGAGCATACATAGCCAGACGTAGGCACTCTCTTCTACATACACTTATTCGTTTCATAACGATTAACTAAATCATGGGAGTTACACTCCGAGAGCATAGCCAGACGCAGGCACTCTCTTCAACATACAGTTATTCGTTTCATAACGATTAACTAAATCATGGGAGTTACACTCCGAGAGCATACATAGCCAGACGTAGGCACTCTCTTCTACATACAGTTATTCGTTTCATAACGATTAACTAAATCATGGGAGTTACACTCCGAGAGCATAGCCAGACGCAGGCACTCTCTTCAACATACAGTTATTCGTTTCATAACGATTAACTAAATCATGGGAGTTACACTCCGAGAGCATACATAGCCAGACGTAGGCACTCTCTTCTACATACACTTATTCGTTTCATAACGATTAACTAAATCATGGGAGTTACACTCCGAGAGCATAGCCAGACGCAGGCACTCTCTTCAACATACAGTTATTCGTTTCATAACGATTAACTAAATCATGGGAGTTACACTCCGAGAGCATAGCCAGACGCAGGCACTCTCTTCAACATACAGTTATTCGTTTCATAACGATTAACTAAATCATGGGAGTTACACTCCGAGAGCATAGCCAGACGCAGGCACTCTCTTCAACATACAGTTATTCGTTTCATAACGATTAACTAAATCATGGGAGTTACACTCCGAGAGCATAGCCAGACGCAGGCACTCTCTTCAACATACAGTTATTCGTTTCATAACGATTAACTAAATCATGGGAGTTACACTCCGAGAGCATAGCCAGACGCAGGCACTCTCTTCTACATACAGTTATTCGTTTCATAACGATTAACTAAATCATGGGAGTTACACTCCGAGAGCATAGCCAGACGCAGGCACTCTCTTCTACATACAGTTATTCGTTTCATAACGATTAACTAAATCATGGGAGTTACACTCCGAGAGCATAGCCAGACGCAGGCACTCTCTTCTACATACAGTTATTCGTTTCATAACGATTAACTAAATCATGGGAGTTACACTCCGAGAGCATAGCCAGACGCAGGCACTCTCTTCAACATACAGTTATTCGTTTCATAACGATTAACTAAATCATGGGAGTTACACTCCGAGAGCATAGCCAGACGCAGGCACTCTCTTCAACATACAGTTATTCGTTTCATAACGATTAACTAAATCATGGGAGTTACACTCCGAGAGCATAGCCAGACGCAGGCACTCTCTTCAACATACAGTTATTCGTTTCATAACGATTAACTAAATCATGGGAGTTACACTCCGAGAGCATAGCCAGACGCAGGCACTCTCTTCTACATACAGTTATTCGTTTCATAACGATTAACTAAATCATGGGAGTTACACTCCGAGAGCATAGCCAGACGCAGGCACTCTCTTCAACATACAGTTATTCGTTTCATAACGATTAACTAAATCATGGGAGTTACACTCCGAGAGCATAGCCAGACGCAGGCACTCTCTTCAACATACAGTTATTCGTTTCATAACGATTAACTAAATCATGGGAGTTACACTCCGAGAGCATACATAGCCAGACGTAGGCACTCTCTTCTACATACAGTTATTCGTTTCATAACGATTAACTAAATCATGGGAGTTACACTCCGAGAGCATAGCCAGACGCAGGCACTCTCTTCAACATACAGTTATTCGTTTCATAACGATTAACTAAATCATGGGAGTTACACTCCGAGAGCATACATAGCCAGACGTAGGCACTCTCTTCTACATACACTTATTCGTTTCATAACGATTAACTAAATCATGGAGTTACACTCCGAGAGCATAGCCAGACGCAGGCACTCTCTTCAACATACAGTTATTCGTTTCATAACGATTAACTAAATCATGGGAGTTACACTCCGAGAGCATACATAGCCAGACGTAGGCACTCTCTTCTACATACAGTTATTCGTTTCATAACGATTAACTAAATCATGGGAGTTACACTCCGAGAGCATAGCCAGACGCAGGCACTCTCTTCAACATACAGTTATTCGTTTCATAACGATTAACTAAATCATGGGAGTTACACTCCGAGAGCATACATAGCCAGACGTAGGCACTCTCTTCTACATACACTTATTCGTTTCATAACGATTAACTAAATCATGGGAGTTACACTCCGAGAGCATAGCCAGACGCAGGCACTCTCTTCAACACACAGTTATTCGTTTCATAACGATTAACTAAATCATGGGAGTTACACTCCGAGAGCATACATAGCCAGACGTAGGCACTCTCTTCTACATACAGTTATTCGTTTCATAACGATTAACTAAATCATGGGAGTTACACTCCGAGAGCATAGCCAGACGCAGGCACTCTCTTCTACATACAGTTATTCGTTTCATAACGATTAACTAAATCATGGGAGTTACACTCCGAGAGCATAGCCAGACGC
>NW_025576162.1:7500-12500 GCF_905147105.1 Pieris brassicae
TTTTTTGCGAGTCTTTGACAACAACAAAACAAAAAGAAAAAACCAACGTTAATGATCCTTCCGCAGGTTCCCCTACGGAAACCTTGTTACGACTTTTACTTCCTCTAAATGATCAAGTTTGGTCAACTTCCCAGCAACGCCGACGGCCGTGAGGCCACCGCGTGTCGGTCCGAAGACCTCACTAAATCATTCAATCGGTAGTAGCGACGGGCGGTGTGTACAAAGGGCAGGGACGTAATCAACGCGAGCTTATGACTCGCGCTTACTAGGAATTCCTCGTTTATGGGGGATAATTGCAAACCCCAATCCCCAGCACGAAGGAGTTTCAACGGGTTGCCCGGGCCTCTAGGCCAGGGAGAACATGTTGATTCCTTCAGTGTAGCGCGCGTGCGGCCCAGGACATCTAAGGGCATCACAGACCTGTTATTGCTCAATCTCGTGCGGCTCGAAGCCGCCGGTCCCTCTAAGAAGAATTTTAATACGTCGCCAGTGAGTTGCGCTCCCCGAGAGTCGCGCACACCTTGAATGACGACGCCTATTTAGCAGGCTAGAGTCTCGTTCGTTACCGGAATTAACCAGACAAATCGCTCCACCAACTAAGAACGGCCATGCACCACCACCCACCGAATCAAGAAAGAGCTGTTAATCTGTCAATCCTTCCGGTGTCCGGGCCTGGTGAGATTTCCCGTGTTGAGTCAAATTAAGCCGCAGGCTCCACTCCTGGTGGTGCCCTTCCGTCAATTCCTTTAAGTTTCAGCTTTGCAACCATACTCCCCCCGGAGTCCAAAATCTTTGGTTTCCCGGAAGCTGCCCGCCGAGCCATTGTAGTAACGTCGGCGGATCGCTAGATGACATATTTACGGTTAGAACTAGGGCGGTATCTAATCGCCTTCGAACCTCTAACTTTCGTTCTTGATTGATGAAAACACCTTTGGCAAATGCTTTCGCTGATGTTCGTCTTGCGACGATCCAAGAATTTCACCTCTAACGTCGCAATACGAATGCCCCCAGTTATCCCTATTAATCATTACCTCGGAGTTCTGAAAACCAACAAAATAGAACCGAGATCATATTCTATTATTCCATGCACGAAATATTCAAGCGGCATTTTGAGCCCGCTTTGAGCACTCTAATTTGTTCAAAGTAAAATTGTCGGCCCACCTCGACACTCACCGAAGAGCACCGCGATAGGATTTTGATATTGAACCGGCGTTTTACCGCCGGCTCACCGACGATATGCTCCGCAGACGTGTCAGTATCACCGCGGATGCGGTGCACCGACAGCGCGGCGCACAAATGCAACTACGAGCTTTTTAACCGCAACAATTTTAGTATACGCTATTGGAGCTGGAATTACCGCGGCTGCTGGCACCAGACTTGCCCTCCAATTGTTCCTCGTTAAAATATTTAAAGTGTACTCATTCCGATTACGAGGCCTCGTAAGAGTCCCGTATCGTTATTTTTCGTCACTACCTCCCCGTGCCGGGAGTGGGTAATTTGCGCGCCTGCTGCCTTCCTTGGATGTGGTAGCCGTTTCTCAGGCTCCCTCTCCGGAATCGAACCCTGATTCCCCGTTACCCGTGACAACCATGGTAGTCGCAGAAACTACCATCGAAAGTTGATAAGGCAGACATTTGAAAGATGCGTCGCCGGTACTGGACCGTGCGATCGGCAAAAGTTATCCAGATTCATCAAAATTAACGACTTCGGACGCATGGCCCTCCGCCGATTGGTTTTGATCTAATAAAAGCACTCATCCCATCACTGGTCAGAGTTCTGATTGCATGTATTAGCTCTAGAATTACCACAGTTATCCAAGTAACTGAGTAAGATCTAAGGAACCAAAACTGATATATTGAGCCATTCGCGGTATCGCCTTAATACGGCTTGCACTGAGACATGCATGGCTTAATCTTTGAGACAAGCATATAACTACTGGCAGGATCAACCAGGGAGCTGCTTACGCAAACGACACGCCTACACCGCGGTCACGCGGCTTCGGCGAGCCGCTGGCTCGGCGGCGTCGAGGGGCGCGCGCTTGCGCGCGCGCCTTCTCGACACGCGTGAACGTAACGCGTCGAATTTGCACGCGACGCGACGTTCGCGCTTCATATCGATAGACTAACTTTGACCGGTCTACGAGCGGCCGTCCCGTCACGATCTCGCAACGAGGTGATGTACAACGATGCTCGACCACTGTGAGGGACATAAAACTGCAACGAACACGACCCCGCGGGCGGGAATCGATGTTGTGACAATTTGAAAATTGAACATTCATCTAAACGCAACTTCTCAATTTTTATTCAATACGTTATTGTAAACATATTAAAACTCGGCTGGCAATTACATGCGCACACACACGCATGATTCGCACTAGATACGATCAACGCCCGGAGCTTGAGGGATAAATTCCAACACGAC
The DNA here is from genome assembly GCF_905147105.1 of Pieris brassicae. NCBI lineage: Eukaryota > Metazoa > Arthropoda > Insecta > Lepidoptera > Pieridae > Pieris > Pieris brassicae. Next base: position 9,922 of record NW_025576162.1, read on the forward strand.
GCTGCGCACACCGTTTCGACGATGGGCGCGTGTGCGTCCTCTTTTATACATTCTTTCCATATACGGTCGCCGTGGCGACCGCGCACGTGTCGAACACGCTAGGCGCCCTGCGTTGAGGTGTGCCTAGAAGCGTATTCTTTTAACATCACAGATAACACCGGGGGAGACGGTCCCAAATCTTGGTCGATTGGTAACATCACCATACGGTCTGCGAACGCGGTGCTATAATATAATTTTATATTATATTATATAAAATATGAGGAGGAGTAGTATGTATATTCTTTGTTATTTTGTGTTGACACAAGAGAGATATATAAAATGTACTATACACCACACACACAGAGAGAGAGAGAGCTGGGAAAGATCTCGGCGGTCTCGCATTCGAAATACGAATTTGATATAATTTCCTCCGAAAATCCATACCCATATCTATATCATCCATGCGCGAATATATGTATATAATATTCTCACACTTCGCACAAACACAAAAACAAGAACACATTCTATTCTCTCTCGTCCGTCGTTCGTGTCTATTTGAGACGAACGACGCGCGGCAACGAGAACGAGTCGACGCTGTGCGCACGACTGTTTCGCTCCACATCTATACCGAGAGCAATAGTCCGCGTCGGCATTGGAGCGGACGTCGAATGTTTCTCGTAGAGCGAGCGAGAGAGAGACGATTTTTCATTTTATTATGTATGTGTATTGGCGTGCAGTAGTAGCACGTAGTAGTACTAGTAGTAGTAGTAAAAAAATATTATTATTTATTTTATTGACTGATATGATTTTGTTTGTTTTCTTTTTTTTGAATAGACATTTGTATTGATAGATATGTTTCTCGTTGAAGCTCGCAGCACACGCTCAGAGAAATGGCAATGTGGGTTTATTTGAAGAAAAGAAAAAACAAAAAAAACAATTATATTTATTAATAATATGTATGTATGTATGTATGTATGTATGTATGTATGTATAATAATGAATTATAATAATTATTCCGATGCAACGTCAGAGGAAAATGTTTCTCGTACAGGTGCGGCGCGCGACGGCCGGCCGCTCGACAGTTTCGCGCCGAATGTTTCTCGTTGAAGCTCGCAGCACACGCTCAGAGAAATGGCAATGTGGGTTTATTTGAAGAAAAGAAAAAACAAAAAAAACAATTATATTTATTAATAATATGTATGTATGTATGTATGTATGTATGTATGTATGTATAATAATGAATTATAATAATTATTCCGATGCAACGTCAGAGGAAAATGTTTCTCGTACAGGTGCGGCGCGCGACGGCCGGCCGCTCGACAGTTTCGCGCCGAATGTTTCTCGTTGAAGCTCGCAGCACACGCTCAGAGAAATGGCAATGTGGGTTTATTTGAAGAAAAGAAAAAACAAAAAAAACAATTATATTTATTAATAATATGTATGTATGTATGTATGTATGTATGTATAATAATTATTCCGATGCAACGTCAGAGGAAAATGTTTCTCGTACAGGTGCGGCGCGCGACGGCCGGCCGCTCGACAGTTTCGCGCCGAATGTTTCTCGTTGAAGCTCGCAGCACACGCTCAGAGAAATGGCAATGTGGGTTTATTTGAAGAAAAGAAAAAACAAAAAAAACAATTATATTTATTAATAATATGTATGTATGTATGTATGTATGTATGTATGTATAATAATGAATTATAATAATTATTCCGATGCAACGTCAGAGGAAAATGTTTCTCGTACAGGTGCGGCGCGCGACGGCCGGCCGCTCGACAGTTTCGCGCCGAATGTTTCTCGTTGAAGCTCGCAGCACACGCTCAGAGAAATGGCAATGTGGGTTTATTTGAAGAAAAGAAAAAACAAAAAAAACAATTATATTTATTAATAATATGTATGTATGTATGTATGTATGTATGTATGTATGTATAATAATGAATTATAATAATTATTCCGATGCAACGTCAGAGGAAAATGTTTCTCGTACAGGTGCGGCGCGCGACGGCCGGCCGCTCGACAGTTTCGCGCCGAATGTTTCTCGTTGAAGCTCGCAGCACACGCTCAGAGAAATGGCAATGTGGGTTTATTTGAAGAAAAGAAAAAACAAAAAAAACAATTATATTTATTAATAATATGTATGTATGTATGTATGTATGTATGTATGTATGTATAATAATGAATTATAATAATTATTCCGATGCAACGTCAGAGGAAAATGTTTCTCGTACAGGTGCGGCGCGCGACGGCCGGCCGCTCGACAGTTTCGCGCCGAATGTTTCTCGTTGAAGCTCGCAGCACACGCTCAGAGAAATGGCAATGTGGGTTTATTTGAAGAAAAGAAAAAACAAAAAAAACAATTATATTTATTAATAATATGTATGTATGTATGTATGTATGTATGTATGTATAATAATTATTCCGATGCAACGTCAGAGGAAAATGTTTCTCGTACAGGTGCGGCGCGCGACGGCCGGCCGCTCGACAGTTTCGCGCCGAATGTTTCTCGTTGAAGCTCGCAGCACACGCTCAGAGAAATGGCAATGTGGGTTTATTTGAAGAAAAGAAAAAACAAAAAAAACAATTATATTTATTAATAATA
>NW_025576163.1:2500-7500 GCF_905147105.1 Pieris brassicae
TAATCTGAACCCTTACACTTAGTCAACTCAAAGTGATTGACGTTTGACATCAATTTTATGTCGGTTTTATGAAATAGATTTTGGTCGGCGGTCGGTAACGGCCATATATGTCTTATATATCAATTTGTATGAAAAAGTTTAAAAAAAAAAAAAAAAAACTCAATCAACTAAGTAAGTAAGTAAGTAAGCAAGCACTTAAGTTTCTTTTAGTGAGTACTATCTAGAATAATTAAAAATATCGACATTTAAATCGACGGTCCCTATTTGGAAGGTTAACCTATAGCCCTAATAATAATTATATTATTATGATTATGACAATGTTGATGTTGTTGCACTAGACACACCATAATAAACCATAAATAGTTTTTCTTACCAGAAGAGTTTTTATTTTTAAATATTCAATTTTAACTAGAAACGTATCGCTATCGCTAACAAAACCCCACACCACACACCACCACACGTTACACACATATACTTGACAGAGTAGATACTATCTACATATCTATCGACAGAGTTGTAGATATCGTGCCGTTGAACGGCATCTTGTCGCGTCGCGTGGCGATCTTGTACGAGAAACATTTTCCTCTGACATTGTATCGGAATAATTATTATAATTCATTATTATACATACATACATACATACATACATACATACATACATACATACATACATACATACATACATACATATTATTAATAAATTAATTGTTTTTTTTTTTTTTTTTTTTTTCTTCAAATAAACCCACATTGCCATTTCTCTGAGCGTGTGCTGCGAGCTTCAACGAGAAACATTCGGCGCGAAACTGTCGAGCGGCCGGCCGTCGCGCGCCGCACCTGTACGAGAAACATTTTCCTCTGACGTTGCATCGGAATAATTATTATAATTCATTATTATACATACATACATACATACATACATACATATTATTAATAAATATAATTGTTTTTTCTTTTCTTCAAATAAACCCACATTGCCATTTCTCTGAGCGTGTGCTGCGAGCTTCAACGAGAAACATTCGGCGCGAAACTGTCGAGCGGCCGGCCGTCGCGCGCCGCACCTGTACGAGAAACATTTTCCTCTGACGTTGCATCGGAATAATTATTATAATTCATTATTATACATACATACATACATACATACATACATACATACATACATACATATTATTAATAAATATAATTGTTTTTTTTGTTTTTTCTTTTCTTCAAATAAACCCACATTGCCATTTCTCTGAGCGTGTGCTGCGAGCTTCAACGAGAAACATTCGGCGCGAAACTGTCGAGCGGCCGGCCGTCGCGCGCCGCACCTGTACGAGAAACATTTTCCTCTGACGTTGCATCGGAATAATTATTATAATTCATTATTATACATACATACATACATACATACATACATATTATTAATAAATATAATTGTTTTTTCTTTTCTTCAAATAAACCCACATTGCCATTTCTCTGAGCGTGTGCTGCGAGCTTCAACGAGAAACATTCGGCGCGAAACTGTCGAGCGGCCGGCCGTCGCGCGCCGCACCTGTACGAGAAACATTTTCCTCTGACGTTGCATCGGAATAATTATTATAATTCATTATTATACATACATACATACATACATACATACATACATACATACATACATATTATTAATAAATATAATTGTTTTTTTTGTTTTTTCTTTTCTTCAAATAAACCCACATTGCCATTTCTCTGAGCGTGTGCTGCGAGCTTCAACGAGAAACATATCTATCAATACAAATGTCTATGCAAAAAAAAGAAAACAAACAAAATCATATCAGTCAATAAAATAAATAATAATATTTTTTTACTACTACTACTACTACTACTAGTACTACTACGTGCTACTACTGCACGCCAATACACATACATAATAAAATGAAAAATCGTCTCTCTCTCGCTCGCTCTACGAGAAACATTCGACGTCCGCTCCAATGCCGACGCGGACTATTGCTCTCGGTATAGATGTGGAGCGAAACAGTCGTGCGCACAGCGTCGACTCGTTCTCGTTGCCGCGCGTCGTTCGTCTCAAATAGACACGAACGACGGACGAGAGAGAATGTGTTCTTGTTTTTGTGTTTGTGCGAAGTGTGAGAATATTATATACATATATTCGCGCATGGATGATATAGATATGGGTATGGATTTTCGGAGGAAATTATATCAAATTCGTATTTCGAATGCGAGACCGCCGAGATCTTTCCCAGCTCTCTCTCTCTCTGTGTGTGTGGTGTATAGTACATTTTATATATCTCTCTTGTGTCAACACAAAATAACAAAGAATATACATACTACTCCTCCTCATATTTTATATAATATAATATAAAATTATATTATAGCACCGCGTTCGCAGACCGTATGGTGATGTTACCAATCGACCAAGATTTGGGACCGTCTCCCCCGGTGTTATCTGTGATGTTAAAAGAATACGCTTCTAGGCACACCTCAACGCAGGGCGCCTAGCGTGTTCGACACGTGCGCGGTCGCCACGGCGACCGTATATGGAAAGAATGTATAAAAGAGGACGCACACGCGCCCATCGTCGAAACGGTGTGCGCAGCGTCGTGTTGGAATTTATCCCTCAAGCTCCGGGCGTTGATCGTATCTAGTGCGAATCATGCGTGTGTGTGCGCATGTAATTGCCAGCCGAGTTTTAATATGTTTACAATAACGTATTGAATAAAAATTGAGAAGTTGCGTTTAGATGAATGTTCAATTTTCAAATTGTCACAACATCGATTCCCGCCCGCGGGGTCGTGTTCGTTGCAGTTTTATGTCCCTCACAGTGGTCGAGCATCGTTGTACATCACCTCGTTGCGAGATCGTGACGGGACGGCCGCTCGTAGACCGGTCAAAGTTAGTCTATCGATATGAAGCGCGAACGTCGCGTCGCGTGCAAATTCGACGCGTTACGTTCACGCGTGTCGAGAAGGCGCGCGCGCAAGCGCGCGCCCCTCGACGCCGCCGAGCCAGCGGCTCGCCGAAGCCGCGTGACCGCGGTGTAGGCGTGTCGTTTGCGTAAGCAGCTCCCTGGTTGATCCTGCCAGTAGTTATATGCTTGTCTCAAAGATTAAGCCATGCATGTCTCAGTGCAAGCCGTATTAAGGCGATACCGCGAATGGCTCAATATATCAGTTTTGGTTCCTTAGATCTTACTCAGTTACTTGGATAACTGTGGTAATTCTAGAGCTAATACATGCAATCAGAACTCTGACCAGTGATGGGATGAGTGCTTTTATTAGATCAAAACCAATCGGCGGAGGGCCATGCGTCCGAAGTCGTTAATTTTGATGAATCTGGATAACTTTTGCCGATCGCACGGTCCAGTACCGGCGACGCATCTTTCAAATGTCTGCCTTATCAACTTTCGATGGTAGTTTCTGCGACTACCATGGTTGTCACGGGTAACGGGGAATCAGGGTTCGATTCCGGAGAGGGAGCCTGAGAAACGGCTACCACATCCAAGGAAGGCAGCAGGCGCGCAAATTACCCACTCCCGGCACGGGGAGGTAGTGACGAAAAATAACGATACGGGACTCTTACGAGGCCTCGTAATCGGAATGAGTACACTTTAAATATTTTAACGAGGAACAATTGGAGGGCAAGTCTGGTGCCAGCAGCCGCGGTAATTCCAGCTCCAATAGCGTATACTAAAATTGTTGCGGTTAAAAAGCTCGTAGTTGCATTTGTGCGCCGCGCTGTCGGTGCACCGCATCCGCGGTGATACTGACACGTCTGCGGAGCATATCGTCGGTGAGCCGGCGGTAAAACGCCGGTTCAATATCAAAATCCTATCGCGGTGCTCTTCGGTGAGTGTCGAGGTGGGCCGACAATTTTACTTTGAACAAATTAGAGTGCTCAAAGCGGGCTCAATATGCCGCTTGAATATTTCGTGCATGGAATAATAGAATATGATCTCGGTTCTATTTTGTTGGTTTTCAGAACTCCGAGGTAATGATTAATAGGGATAACTGGGGGCATTCGTATTGCGACGTTAGAGGTGAAATTCTTGGATCGTCGCAAGACGAACATCAGCGAAAGCATTTGCCAAAGGTGTTTTCATCAATCAAGAACGAAAGTTAGAGGTTCGAAGGCGATTAGATACCGCCCTAGTTCTAACCGTAAATATGTCATCTAGCGATCCGCCGACGTTACTACAATGGCTCGGCGGGCAGCTTCCGGGAAACCAAAGATTTTGGACTCCGGGGGGAGTATGGTTGCAAAGCTGAAACTTAAAGGAATTGACGGAAGGGCACCACCAGGAGTGGAGCCTGCGGCTTAATTTGACTCAACACGGGAAATCTCACCAGGCCCGGACACCGGAAGGATTGACAGATTAACAGCTCTTTCTTGATTCGGTGGGTGGTGGTGCATGGCCGTTCTTAGTTGGTGGAGCGATTTGTCTGGTTAATTCCGGTAACGAACGAGACTCTAGCCTGCTAAATAGGCGTCGTCATTCAAGGTGTGCGCGACTCTCGGGGAGCGCAACTCACTGGCGACGTATTAAAATTCTTCTTAGAGGGACCGGCGGCTTCGAGCCGCACGAGATTGAGCAATAACAGGTCTGTGATGCCCTTAGATGTCCTGGGCCGCACGCGCGCTACACTGAAGGAATCAACATGTTCTCCCTGGCCTAGAGGCCCGGGCAACCCGTTGAAACTCCTTCGTGCTGGGGATTGGGGTTTGCAATTATCCCCCATAAACGAGGAATTCCTAGTAAGCGCGAGTCATAAGCTCGCGTTGATTACGTCCCTGCCCTTTGTACACACCGCCCGTCGCTACTACCGATTGAATGATTTAGTGAGGTCTTCGGACCGACACGCGGTGGCCTCACGGCCGTCGGCGTTGCTGGGAAGTTGACCAAACTTGATCATTTAGAGGAAGTAAAAGTCGTAACAAGGTTTCCGTAGGGGAACCTGCGGAAGGATCATTAACGTTGGTTTTTTCTTTTTGTTTTGTTGTTGTCAAAGACTCGCAAAAAAAGAAAA
>NW_025576163.1:15000-16265 GCF_905147105.1 Pieris brassicae
ATACATACATACATATTATTAATAAATATAATTGTTTTTTTTGTTTTTTCTTTTCTTCAAATAAACCCACATTGCCATTTCTCTGAGCGTGTGCTGCGAGCTTCAACGAGAAACATTCGGCGCGAAACTGTCGAGCGGCCGGCCGTCGCGCGCCGCACCTGTACGAGAAACATTTTCCTCTGACGTTGCATCGGAATAATTATTATAATTCATTATTATACATACATACATACATACATACATACATATTATTAATAAATATAATTGTTTTTTCTTTTCTTCAAATAAACCCACATTGCCATTTCTCTGAGCGTGTGCTGCGAGCTTCAACGAGAAACATTCGGCGCGAAACTGTCGAGCGGCCGGCCGTCGCGCGCCGCACCTGTACGAGAAACATTTTCCTCTGACGTTGCATCGGAATAATTATTATAATTCATTATTATACATACATACATACATACATACATACATACATACATACATACATATTATTAATAAATATAATTGTTTTTTTTGTTTTTTCTTTTCTTCAAATAAACCCACATTGCCATTTCTCTGAGCGTGTGCTGCGAGCTTCAACGAGAAACATATCTATCAATACAAATGTCTATGCAAAAAAAAGAAAACAAACAAAATCATATCAGTCAATAAAATAAATAATAATATTTTTTTACTACTACTACTACTACTACTAGTACTACTACGTGCTACTACTGCACGCCAATACACATACATAATAAAATGAAAAATCGTCTCTCTCTCGCTCGCTCTACGAGAAACATTCGACGTCCGCTCCAATGCCGACGCGGACTATTGCTCTCGGTATAGATGTGGAGCGAAACAGTCGTGCGCACAGCGTCGACTCGTTCTCGTTGCCGCGCGTCGTTCGTCTCAAATAGACACGAACGACGGACGAGAGAGAATGTGTTCTTGTTTTTGTGTTTGTGCGAAGTGTGAGAATATTATATACATATATTCGCGCATGGATGATATAGATATGGGTATGGATTTTCGGAGGAAATTATATCAAATTCGTATTTCGAATGCGAGACCGCCGAGATCTTTCCCAGCTCTCTCTCTCTCTGTGTGTGTGGTGTATAGTACATTTTATATATCTCTCTTGTGTCAACACAAAATAACAAAGAATATACATACTACTCCTCCTCATATTTTATATAATATAATATAAAATTATATTATAGCACCGCGTTCGCAGACCGTATGGTGATGTTACCAATCGACCAAGATTTGGGACCGTCTCCCCC
>NW_025576164.1:0-2500 GCF_905147105.1 Pieris brassicae
TATATTTGCAAACCCCAATCCCCAGCACGAAGGAGTTTCAACGGGTTGCCCGGGCCTCTAGGCCAGGGAGAACATGTTGATTCCTTCAGTGTAGCGCGCGTGCGGCCCAGGGACACTCTAAGGGGCATCACAGACCTGTTATTGCTCAATCTCGTGCGGCTCGAAGCCGCCGGTCCCTCTAAGAAGAATTTTAATACGTCGCCAGTGAGTTGCGCTCCCCGAGAGTCGCGCACACCTTGAATGACGACGCCTATTTAGCAGGCTAGAGTCTCGTTCGTTACCGGAATTAACCAGACAAATCGCTCCACCAACTAAGAACGGCCATGCACCACCACCCACCGAATCAAGAAAGAGCTGTTAATCTGTCAATCCTTCCGGTGTCCGGGCCTGGTGAGATTTCCCGTGTTGAGTCAAATTAAGCCGCAGGCTCCACTCCTGGTGGTGCCCTTCCGTCAATTCCTTTAAGTTTCAGCTTTGCAACCATACTCCCCCCGGAGTCCAAAATCTTTGGTTTCCCGGAAGCTGCCCGCCGAGCCATTGTAGTAACGTCGGCGGATCGCTAGATGACATATTTACGGTTAGAACTAGGGCGGTATCTAATCGCCTTCGAACCTCTAACTTTCGTTCTTGATTGATGAAAACACCTTTGGCAAATGCTTTCCCTGATGTTCGTCCTTGCGACGATCCAAGAATTTCACCTCTAACGTCGCAATACGAATGCCCCCAGTTATCCCTATTAATCATTACCTCGGAGTTCTGAAAACCAACAAATAGAACCGAGATCATATTCTATTATCCATGCACGAAATATTCAAGCGGGCATTTTGAGCCCGCTTTGAGCACTCTAATTTGTTCAAAGTAAAATTGTCGGCCACCTCGACACTCACCGAAGAGCACCGCGATAGGATTTTGATATTGAACCGGCGTTTTACCGCCAGGCTCACCGACGATATGCTCCGCAGACGTGTCAGTATCACCGCGGATGCGGTATGCACCGACAGCGCGGCGCACAAATGCAACTACGAGCTTTTTAACCGCAACAATTTTAGTATACGCTATTGGAGCTGGAATTACCGCGGCTGCTGGCACCAGACTTGCCCTCCAATTGTTCCTCGTTAAAATATTTAAAGTGTACTCATTCCGATTACGAGGCCTCGTAAGAGTCCCGTATCGTTATTTTTCGTCACTACCTCCCCGTGCCGGGAGTGGGTAATTTGCGCGCCTGCTGCCTTCCTTGGATGTGGTAGCCGTTTCTCAGGCTCCCTCTCCGGAATCGAACCCTGATTCCCCGTTACCCGTGACAACCATGGTAGTCGCAGAAACTACCATCGAAAGTTGATAAGGCAGACATTTGAAAGATGCGTCGCCGGTACTGGACCGTGCGATCGGCAAAAGTTATCCAGATTCATCAAAATTAACGACTTCGGACGCATGGCCCTCCGCCGATTGGTTTTGATCTAATAAAAGCACTCATCCCATCACTGGTCAGAGTTCTGATTGCATGTATTAGCTCTAGAATTACCACAGTTATCCAAGTAACTGAGTAAGATCTAAGGAACCAAAACTGATATATTGAGCCATTCGCGGTATCGCCTTAATACGGCTTGCACTGAGACATGCATGGCTTAATCTTTGAGACAAGCATATAACTACTGGCAGGATCAACCAGGGAGCTGCTTACGCAAACGACACGCCTACACCGCGGTCACGCGGCTTCGGCGAGCCGCTGGCTCGGCGGCGTCGAGGGGCGCGCGCTTGCGCGCGCGCCTTCTCGACACGCGTGAACGTAACGCGTCGAATTTGCACGCGACGCGACGTTCGCGCTTCATATCGATAGACTAACTTTGACCGGTCTACGAGCGGCCGTCCCGTCACGATCTCGCAACGAGGTGATGTACAACGATGCTCGACCACTGTGAGGGACATAAAACTGCAACGAACACGACCCCGCGGGCGGGAATCGATGTTGTGACAATTTGAAAATTGAACATTCATCTAAACGCAACTTCTCAATTTTTATTCAATACGTTATTGTAAACATATTAAAACTCGGCTGGCAATTACATGCGCACACACACGCATGATTCGCACTAGATACGATCAACGCCCGGAGCTTGAGGGATAAATTCCAACACGACGCTGCGCACACCGTTTCGACGATGGGCGCGTGTGCGTCCTCTTTTATACATTCTTTACATATACGGTCGCCGTGGCGACCGCGCACGTGTCGAACACGCTAGGCGCCCTGCGTTGAGGTGTGCCTAGAAGCGTATTCTTTTAACATCACAGATAACACCGGGGGAGACGGTCCCAAATCTTGGTCGATTGGTAACATCACCATACGGTCTGCGAACGCGGTGCTATAATATAATTTTATATTATATTATATAAAATATGAGGAGGAGTAGTATGTATATTCTTTGTTATTTTGTGTTGACACAAGAGAGATATATAAAATGTACTATACACCACACACACAGAGAGAGAGAGAGCTGGGAAA
>NW_025576164.1:10000-16244 GCF_905147105.1 Pieris brassicae
CTAGCGAAACCGTCAATTGCACGCGCGACAGAGATGCGGCGCTACGACCGGAGTCGCAGCGATCGCCGCTCGTCACGCGAACAGTGTGGCTTTTTGTTTTTATGCAGCCGGCCCTCAGACAGGAGTGGTCCTGGATATTTCTCCACGGACCGCAATGTGCGTTCGAAATGTCGATGTTCAAATGTGTCCTGCAGTTCACACTATGACGCGCAGTTAACTGCGTTCTTCATCGACCCGCGAGCCAAGTGATCCACCGTTCAGGGTAATCGTTTTGTTTTTGTGTGTGTTTTTGTATGAGAAAATATAAAAGGTGCGAAAAAATTAAACAAAAAAATTTGAAAATAATACTTATCATTAACGTGTACGACAAATGAAAAGAAAGAAAATCTCTTTTATTTGCGTGGTTGTACACAAAAATTAAAATATTATTTCAAAGTATCAATAGGCGATAGCGAACGCTAATCAAAGCGTGTCGCAACGCACACGTCGCGAATCGACGAGAGAGAGTCAACCGTCTCGGATTCGATTTTGATTCGTATCATTCACGTGTTTTTGTATTTTTTTCTTTTTTTGCGAGTCTTTGACAACAACAAAACAAAAAGAAAAAACCAACGTTAATGATCCTTCCGCAGGTTCCCCTACGGAAACCTTGTTACGACTTTTACTTCCTCTAAATGATCAAGTTTGGTCAACTTCCCAGCAACGCCGACGGCCGTGAGGCCACCGCGTGTCGGTCCGAAGACCTCACTAAATCATTCAATCGGTAGTAGCGACGGGCGGTGTGTACAAAGGGCAGGGACGTAATCAACGCGAGCTTATGACTCGCGCTTACTAGGAATTCCTCGTTTATGGGGGATAATTGCAAACCCCAATCCCCAGCACGAAGGAGTTTCAACGGGTTGCCCGGGCCTCTAGGCCAGGGAGAACATGTTGATTCCTTCAGTGTAGCGCGCGTGCGGCCCAGGACATCTAAGGGCATCACAGACCTGTTATTGCTCAATCTCGTGCGGCTCGAAGCCGCCGGTCCCTCTAAGAAGAATTTTAATACGTCGCCAGTGAGTTGCGCTCCCCGAGAGTCGCGCACACCTTGAATGACGACGCCTATTTAGCAGGCTAGAGTCTCGTTCGTTACCGGAATTAACCAGACAAATCGCTCCACCAACTAAGAACGGCCATGCACCACCACCCACCGAATCAAGAAAGAGCTGTTAATCTGTCAATCCTTCCGGTGTCCGGGCCTGGTGAGATTTCCCGTGTTGAGTCAAATTAAGCCGCAGGCTCCACTCCTGGTGGTGCCCTTCCGTCAATTCCTTTAAGTTTCAGCTTTGCAACCATACTCCCCCCGGAGTCCAAAATCTTTGGTTTCCCGGAAGCTGCCCGCCGAGCCATTGTAGTAACGTCGGCGGATCGCTAGATGACATATTTACGGTTAGAACTAGGGCGGTATCTAATCGCCTTCGAACCTCTAACTTTCGTTCTTGATTGATGAAAACACCTTTGGCAAATGCTTTCGCTGATGTTCGTCTTGCGACGATCCAAGAATTTCACCTCTAACGTCGCAATACGAATGCCCCCAGTTATCCCTATTAATCATTACCTCGGAGTTCTGAAAACCAACAAAATAGAACCGAGATCATATTCTATTATTCCATGCACGAAATATTCAAGCGGCATTTTGAGCCCGCTTTGAGCACTCTAATTTGTTCAAAGTAAAATTGTCGGCCCACCTCGACACTCACCGAAGAGCACCGCGATAGGATTTTGATATTGAACCGGCGTTTTACCGCCGGCTCACCGACGATATGCTCCGCAGACGTGTCAGTATCACCGCGGATGCGGTGCACCGACAGCGCGGCGCACAAATGCAACTACGAGCTTTTTAACCGCAACAATTTTAGTATACGCTATTGGAGCTGGAATTACCGCGGCTGCTGGCACCAGACTTGCCCTCCAATTGTTCCTCGTTAAAATATTTAAAGTGTACTCATTCCGATTACGAGGCCTCGTAAGAGTCCCGTATCGTTATTTTTCGTCACTACCTCCCCGTGCCGGGAGTGGGTAATTTGCGCGCCTGCTGCCTTCCTTGGATGTGGTAGCCGTTTCTCAGGCTCCCTCTCCGGAATCGAACCCTGATTCCCCGTTACCCGTGACAACCATGGTAGTCGCAGAAACTACCATCGAAAGTTGATAAGGCAGACATTTGAAAGATGCGTCGCCGGTACTGGACCGTGCGATCGGCAAAAGTTATCCAGATTCATCAAAATTAACGACTTCGGACGCATGGCCCTCCGCCGATTGGTTTTGATCTAATAAAAGCACTCATCCCATCACTGGTCAGAGTTCTGATTGCATGTATTAGCTCTAGAATTACCACAGTTATCCAAGTAACTGAGTAAGATCTAAGGAACCAAAACTGATATATTGAGCCATTCGCGGTATCGCCTTAATACGGCTTGCACTGAGACATGCATGGCTTAATCTTTGAGACAAGCATATAACTACTGGCAGGATCAACCAGGGAGCTGCTTACGCAAACGACACGCCTACACCGCGGTCACGCGGCTTCGGCGAGCCGCTGGCTCGGCGGCGTCGAGGGGCGCGCGCTTGCGCGCGCGCCTTCTCGACACGCGTGAACGTAACGCGTCGAATTTGCACGCGACGCGACGTTCGCGCTTCATATCGATAGACTAACTTTGACCGGTCTACGAGCGGCCGTCCCGTCACGATCTCGCAACGAGGTGATGTACAACGATGCTCGACCACTGTGAGGGACATAAAACTGCAACGAACACGACCCCGCGGGCGGGAATCGATGTTGTGACAATTTGAAAATTGAACATTCATCTAAACGCAACTTCTCAATTTTTATTCAATACGTTATTGTAAACATATTAAAACTCGGCTGGCAATTACATGCGCACACACACGCATGATTCGCACTAGATACGATCAACGCCCGGAGCTTGAGGGATAAATTCCAACACGACGCTGCGCACACCGTTTCGACGATGGGCGCGTGTGCGTCCTCTTTTATACATTCTTTACATATACGGTCGCCGTGGCGACCGCGCACGTGTCGAACACGCTAGGCGCCCTGCGTTGAGGTGTGCCTAGAAGCGTATTCTTTTAACATCACAGATAACACCGGGGGAGACGGTCCCAAATCTTGGTCGATTGGTAACATCACCATACGGTCTGCGAACGCGGTGCTATAATATAATTTTATATTATATTATATAAAATATGAGGAGGAGTAGTATGTATATTCTTTGTTATTTTGTGTTGACACAAGAGAGATATATAAAATGTACTATACACCACACACACAGAGAGAGAGAGAGCTGGGAAAGATCTCGGCGGTCTCGCATTCGAAATACGAATTTGATATAATTTCCTCCGAAAATCCATACCCATATCTATATCATCCATGCGCGAATATATGTATATAATATTCTCACACTTCGCACAAACACAAAAACAAGAACACATTCTATTCTCTCTCGTCCGTCGTTCGTGTCTATTTGAGACGAACGACGCGCGGCAACGAGAACGAGTCGACGCTGTGCGCACGACTGTTTCGCTCCACATCTATACCGAGAGCAATAGTCCGCGTCGGCATTGGAGCGGACGTCGAATGTTTCTCGTAGAGCGAGCGAGAGAGAGACGATTTTTCATTTTATTATGTATGTGTATTGGCGTGCAGTAGTAGCACGTAGTAGTACTAGTAGTAGTAGTAAAAAAATATTATTATTTATTTTATTGACTGATATGATTTTGTTTGTTTTCTTTTTTTTGAATAGACATTTGTATTGATAGATATGTTTCTCGTTGAAGCTCGCAGCACACGCTCAGAGAAATGGCAATGTGGGTTTATTTGAAGAAAAGAAAAAACAAAAAAAACAATTATATTTATTAATAATATGTATGTATGTATGTATGTATGTATGTATGTATGTATAATAATGAATTATAATAATTATTCCGATGCAACGTCAGAGGAAAATGTTTCTCGTACAGGTGCGGCGCGCGACGGCCGGCCGCTCGACAGTTTCGCGCCGAATGTTTCTCGTTGAAGCTCGCAGCACACGCTCAGAGAAATGGCAATGTGGGTTTATTTGAAGAAAAGAAAAAACAAAAAAAACAATTATATTTATTAATAATATGTATGTATGTATGTATGTATGTATGTATGTATAATAATGAATTATAATAATTATTCCGATACAATGTCAGAGGAAAATGTTTCTCGTACAAGATCGCCACGCGACGCGACAAGATGCCGTTCAACGGCACGATATCTACAACTCTGTCGATAGATATGTAGATAGTATCTACTCTGTCAAGTATATGTGTGTAACGTGTGGTGGTGTGTGGTGTGGGGTTTATTATGGTGTGTCTAGTGCAACAACATCAACATTGTCATAATCATAATAATATAATTATTATTAGGGCTATAGGTTAACCTTCCAAATAGGGACCGTCGATTTAAATGTCGATATTTTTAATTATTCTAGATAGTACTCACTAAAAGAAACTTAAGTGCTTGCTTACTTACTTACTTACTTAGTTGATTGAGTTTTTTTTTTTTTTTTTGAAACTTTTTCATACAAATTGATATATAAGACATATATGGCCGTTACCGACCGCCGACCAAAATCTATTTCATAAAACCGACATAAAATTGATGTCAAACGTCAATCACTTTGAGTTGACTAAGTGTAAGGGTTCAGATTATTTTGAAAGTATCGATCATTTGCGATGCATACGAGAAAAAGATCATTCATTTCATTGTTTGTAAGTTGTAAATTTTGTGTATTATATTGTAATTCTTGAGTGAGAATTGAGTGTTTACTTACTTACTTACTTACTTACTTATTGAATATCCAAAAAGTACCCAAAACCGAATCAGAGCGCCCCACTATTCACGCGGTCTTGTCTGCCCTACCCCTAGAGTGTATATAAAAGCTCGGAGGCGCGCAGGGAGAGCAGCCCTCACCCGCCGTACCCAAAGCGCGGGCATCATGCAAGCCGTAGCGGCTGAGGCTGGTCGCCGAAGGCGACCAAAAAAGCCGAGGCTGCGTAGGCTTGAATAAAATGCCCTGCGCTTTTGGTACGCAAGGGTGGAGGGGCTGCATTTCCCGTAGCGTCGGAGCAGTACAAAAACCAATTATCATCCATTGTTCGGTTAGGTTAGGTTAGGTTTAGGTTTGTATATTAATATTTTTTATTTTTTTATTTTTAATATGATGCAAAATGAATTTTTATCATTTTGTATGTGTGTATGTATATATGTATTTATGTATGTATTTTTTATATATTTATTGTGCGTTGCGTGTTTTACAATACAAAATAGAAAATGTTTCTCGTACAAGAGCGACGCGCGACCGACCGGCCGGTCGGCAGCTTCGCGCCGAATGTTTCTCGTACAAGATCGCCACGCGACGCGACAAGATGCCGCTCAACGGCACGATATCTACAACTCTGTCAATTATATGTGTGTTGTAACTAGCGGGGTTTTGTTAGCGACAGCGATACGTTTCTAGTTAAAATTGAATATTTAAAAATAAAAACTCTCCTGTTAATCAAAACTATGTATCGTTTTGTTTTGTTTAATAGAGTTTACAAAAATATAATATTTTTTATATTATATAATTGATTATTGATTGATTGTTTGTTTGTTGTGTATTCTTCGTGTCGTCGTCTCTCATCGGTTGGACACACACACGATGTTGATAATTAAAAATAATCAAACACCACCGCGGCCGCCAACAAAGAGACGACGGACGACACACGCCCCGCCGCCTCACAAGAGCGAACAAACAACGCGTAATAACCACCGATCTCGTCCTCGGACGAATCACCTGGCGTAGGGCTGAGTCTCAACAGATCGCAGCACGACGCTGCTCTACCGAGCACAACACCCCGCCAGGAACGTAAGTCGTCTACAGACTATTCCGAGCCCCGACATCGAACTGAGTTGTATTCGAAACTTCGACGCCGTAGTGCACGTGTTAAGACCGCTCGCACCGATCGTCGCGTTCCAAATGGGCTCCGACGTCGCGCGTCACGAGTGACGCGCGACTAGTAAAATCACATTGTTTAGAGCCTCCCGACACTCGGGGCTCCACAGTGAGAATATCCTTGCCGGATTCGGCTAGGCTGGCTTCGGCCTTAGAGGCGTTCAGGCATAATCCCGCGGATGGTAGCTTCGCACCACCGGCCGCTCGGCCGAGTGCATGAACCA
>NW_025576165.1:2500-7500 GCF_905147105.1 Pieris brassicae
CGTTGCGTAAAGACTCGACGCGCACCCGTGCCGCGGGAGACACGGTGCGGCGGGGAGAATTTATTTGTGCGACAAAAGTATCGTATAGACGTGGCTTAACACGGCCAATACGGATGACGAGTCGTAATCGAACATATATTCGAACGGATCGTTCGGCCGCTCGGCGGCCTAGCGAAACCGTCAATTGCACGCGCGACAGAGATGCGGCGCTACGACCGGGAGTCGCAGCGATCGCCGCTCGTCACGCGAACAGTGTGGCTTTTTGTTTTTATGCAGCCGGCCCTCAGACAGGAGTGGTCCTGGATATTTCTCCACGGACCGCAATGTGCGTTCGAAATGTCGATGTTCAAATGTGTCCTGCAGTTCACACTATGACGCGCAGTTAACTGCGTTCTTCATCGACCCGCGAGCCAAGTGATCCACCGTTCAGGGTAATCGTTTTGTTTTTGTGTGTGTTTTTGTATGAGAAAATATAAAAGGTGCGAAAAAATTAAACAAAAAATTTGAAAATAATACTTATCATTAACGTGTACGACAAATGAAAAGAAAGAAAATCTCTTTTATTTGCGTGGTTGTACACAAAAATTAAAATATTATTTCAAAGTATCAATAGGCGATAGCGAACGCTAATCAAAGCGTGTCGCAACGCACACGTCGCGAATCGACGAGAGAGAGTCAACCGTCTCGGATTCGATTTTGATTCGTATCATTCACGTGTTTTTTGTATTTTTTTCTTTTTTTGCGAGTCTTTGACAACAACAAAACAAAAAGAAAAAACCAACGTTAATGATCCTTCCGCAGGTTCCCCTACGGAAACCTTGTTACGACTTTTACTTCCTCTAAATGATCAAGTTTGGTCAACTTCCCAGCAACGCCGACGGCCGTGAGGCCACCGCGTGTCGGTCCGAAGACCTCACTAAATCATTCAATCGGTAGTAGCGACGGGCGGTGTGTACAAAGGGCAGGGACGTAATCAACGCGAGCTTATGACTCGCGCTTACTAGGAATTCCTCGTTTATGGGGGATAATTGCAAACCCCAATCCCCAGCACGAAGGAGTTTCAACGGGTTGCCCGGGCCTCTAGGCCAGGGAGAACATGTTGATTCCTTCAGTGTAGCGCGCGTGCGGCCCAGGACATCTAAGGGCATCACAGACCTGTTATTGCTCAATCTCGTGCGGCTCGAAGCCGCCGGTCCCTCTAAGAAGAATTTTAATACGTCGCCAGTGAGTTGCGCTCCCCGAGAGTCGCGCACACCTTGAATGACGACGCCTATTTAGCAGGCTAGAGTCTCGTTCGTTACCGGAATTAACCAGACAAATCGCTCCACCAACTAAGAACGGCCATGCACCACCACCCACCGAATCAAGAAAGAGCTGTTAATCTGTCAATCCTTCCGGTGTCCGGGCCTGGTGAGATTTCCCGTGTTGAGTCAAATTAAGCCGCAGGCTCCACTCCTGGTGGTGCCCTTCCGTCAATTCCTTTAAGTTTCAGCTTTGCAACCATACTCCCCCCGGAGTCCAAAATCTTTGGTTTCCCGGAAGCTGCCCGCCGAGCCATTGTAGTAACGTCGGCGGATCGCTAGATGACATATTTACGGTTAGAACTAGGGCGGTATCTAATCGCCTTCGAACCTCTAACTTTCGTTCTTGATTGATGAAAACACCTTTGGCAAATGCTTTCGCTGATGTTCGTCTTGCGACGATCCAAGAATTTCACCTCTAACGTCGCAATACGAATGCCCCCAGTTATCCCTATTAATCATTACCTCGGAGTTCTGAAAACCAACAAAATAGAACCGAGATCATATTCTATTATTCCATGCACGAAATATTCAAGCGGCATTTTGAGCCCGCTTTGAGCACTCTAATTTGTTCAAAGTAAAATTGTCGGCCCACCTCGACACTCACCGAAGAGCACCGCGATAGGATTTTGATATTGAACCGGCGTTTTACCGCCGGCTCACCGACGATATGCTCCGCAGACGTGTCAGTATCACCGCGGATGCGGTGCACCGACAGCGCGGCGCACAAATGCAACTACGAGCTTTTTAACCGCAACAATTTTAGTATACGCTATTGGAGCTGGAATTACCGCGGCTGCTGGCACCAGACTTGCCCTCCAATTGTTCCTCGTTAAAATATTTAAAGTGTACTCATTCCGATTACGAGGCCTCGTAAGAGTCCCGTATCGTTATTTTTCGTCACTACCTCCCCGTGCCGGGAGTGGGTAATTTGCGCGCCTGCTGCCTTCCTTGGATGTGGTAGCCGTTTCTCAGGCTCCCTCTCCGGAATCGAACCCTGATTCCCCGTTACCCGTGACAACCATGGTAGTCGCAGAAACTACCATCGAAAGTTGATAAGGCAGACATTTGAAAGATGCGTCGCCGGTACTGGACCGTGCGATCGGCAAAAGTTATCCAGATTCATCAAAATTAACGACTTCGGACGCATGGCCCTCCGCCGATTGGTTTTGATCTAATAAAAGCACTCATCCCATCACTGGTCAGAGTTCTGATTGCATGTATTAGCTCTAGAATTACCACAGTTATCCAAGTAACTGAGTAAGATCTAAGGAACCAAAACTGATATATTGAGCCATTCGCGGTATCGCCTTAATACGGCTTGCACTGAGACATGCATGGCTTAATCTTTGAGACAAGCATATAACTACTGGCAGGATCAACCAGGGAGCTGCTTACGCAAACGACACGCCTACACCGCGGTCACGCGGCTTCGGCGAGCCGCTGGCTCGGCGGCGTCGAGGGGCGCGCGCTTGCGCGCGCGCCTTCTCGACACGCGTGAACGTAACGCGTCGAATTTGCACGCGACGCGACGTTCGCGCTTCATATCGATAGACTAACTTTGACCGGTCTACGAGCGGCCGTCCCGTCACGATCTCGCAACGAGGTGATGTACAACGATGCTCGACCACTGTGAGGGACATAAAACTGCAACGAACACGACCCCGCGGGCGGGAATCGATGTTGTGACAATTTGAAAATTGAACATTCATCTAAACGCAACTTCTCAATTTTTATTCAATACGTTATTGTAAACATATTAAAACTCGGCTGGCAATTACATGCGCACACACACGCATGATTCGCACTAGATACGATCAACGCCCGGAGCTTGAGGGATAAATTCCAACACGACGCTGCGCACACCGTTTCGACGATGGGCGCGTGTGCGTCCTCTTTTATACATTCTTTCCATATACGGTCGCCGTGGCGACCGCGCACGTGTCGAACACGCTAGGCGCCCTGCGTTGAGGTGTGCCTAGAAGCGTATTCTTTTAACATCACAGATAACACCGGGGGAGACGGTCCCAAATCTTGGTCGATTGGTAACATCACCATACGGTCTGCGAACGCGGTGCTATAATATAATTTTATATTATATTATATAAAATATGAGGAGGAGTAGTATGTATATTCTTTGTTATTTTGTGTTGACACAAGAGAGATATATAAAATGTACTATACACCACACACACAGAGAGAGAGAGAGCTGGGAAAGATCTCGGCGGTCTCGCATTCGAAATACGAATTTGATATAATTTCCTCCGAAAATCCATACCCATATCTATATCATCCATGCGCGAATATATGTATATAATATTCTCACACTTCGCACAAACACAAAAACAAGAACACATTCTCTCTCGTCCGTCGTTCGTGTCTATTTGAGACGAACGACGCGCGGCAACGAGAACGAGTCGACGCTGTGCGCACGACTGTTTCGCTCCACATCTATACCGAGAGCAATAGTCCGCGTCGGCATTGGAGCGGACGTCGAATGTTTCTCGTAGAGCGAGCGAGAGAGAGACGATTTTTCATTTTATTATGTATGTGTATTGGCGTGCAGTAGTAGCACGTAGTAGTACTAGTAGTAGTAGTAGTAGTAGTAAAAAAATATTATTATTTATTTTATTGACTGATATGATTTTGTTTGTTTTCTTTTTTTTGCATAGACATTTGTATTGATAGATATGTTTCTCGTTGAAGCTCGCAGCACACGCTCAGAGAAATGGCAATGTGGGTTTATTTGAAGAAAAGAAAAAACAAAAAAAACAATTATATTTATTAATAATATGTATGTATGTATGTATGTATGTATGTATGTATGTATGTATGTATAATAATGAATTATAATAATTATTCCGATGCAACGTCAGAGGAAAATGTTTCTCGTACAGGTGCGGCGCGCGACGGCCGGCCGCTCGACAGTTTCGCGCCGAATGTTTCTCGTTGAAGCTCGCAGCACACGCTCAGAGAAATGGCAATGTGGGTTTATTTGAAGAAAAGAAAAAACAAAAAAAACAATTATATTTATTAATAATATGTATGTATGTATGTATGTATGTATGTATGTATGTATGTATGTATGTATAATAATGAATTATAATAATTATTCCGATACAATGTCAGAGGAAAATGTTTCTCGTACAAGATCGCCACGCGACGCGACAAGATGCCGTTCAACGGCACGATATCTACAACTCTGTCGATATATATGTAGATAGTATCTACTCTGTCAAGTATATGTGTGTAACGTGTGGTGGTGTGTGGTGTGGGGTTTTGTTAGCGATAGCGATACGTTTCTAGTTAAAATTGAATATTTAAAAATAAAAACTCTTCTGGTAAGAAAAACTATTTATGGTTTATTATGGTGTGTCTAGTGCAACAACATCAACATTGTCATAATCATAATAATATAATTATTATTAGGGCTATAGGTTAACCTTCCAAATAGGGACCGTCGATTTAAATGTCGATATTTTTAATTATTCTAGATAGTACTCACTAAAAGAAACTTAAGTGCTTGCTTACTTACTTACTTACTTAGTTGATTGAGTTTTTTTTTTTTTTTTTTGAAACTTTTTCATACAAATTGATATATAAGACATATATGGCCGTTACCGACCGCCGACCAAAATCTATTTCATAAAACCGACATAAAATTGATGTCAAACGTCAATCACTTTGAGTTGACTAAGT
>NW_025576165.1:12500-16239 GCF_905147105.1 Pieris brassicae
ACTAAGGGAATCCTGGTTAGTTTCTTTTCCTCCGCTTACTAATATGCTTAAATTCGGCGGGTGATCCTCCCTGATCTGAGGCCAACGATAAAAAGGTGTGAGGCAGACGCGATATCCGTCGGCGCAACGGGCGTACGCGACACGCTATTTTTACAAGCGCGTCGACGACGCCACGCGCCCTCCGGACGTCGAGTCCGCCTACATTATATGCGCTCGCACGAAAGCGGCGCGGCACCTTGCGAACAGCGTGGTGGTGGCGACACATAGATGTCGCGTTGCGCGAAATCAATCAATCGCACACCACCAAGCGGTTCTTCTGTTGTTGTTCGTTAACGACGGCATCGTTCCGTCCGTTTTAAGAACACACGTCACAATAATTTCGTACACACTACAATTGCACAAACACCGCACGCACACACTGGGCGCAACCGCTAGAGCAGCGGGCGCGCGCGTTTCGCTTCCTCTCGCGAGAGTAAGAGAAACTGAGCCGAACGCGACAACTTTCAACGACAGCGTCGAGACACGTCGACGCGCGCACCGGCGCCGACCGTCGCGCGATCGCCATGCGGGACCGGGACGATGCGAGCAAACACGCGCGACGCGTAAACGCGAACGTCGTTGTCGTCGTTGTCGTTGTCGTTGCGTAAAGACTCGACGCGCACCCGTGCCGCGGGAGACACGGTGCGGCGGGGAGAATTTATTTGTGCGACAAAAGTATCGTATAGACGTGGCTTAACACGGCCAATACGGATGACGAGTCGTAATCGAACATATATTCGAACGGATCGTTCGGCCGCTCGGCGGCCTAGCGAAACCGTCAATTGCACGCGCGACAGAGATGCGGCGCTACGACCGGAGTCGCAGCGATCGCCGCTCGTCACGCGAACAGTGTGGCTTTTTGTTTTTATGCAGCCGGCCCTCAGACAGGAGTGGTCCTGGATATTTCTCCACGGACCGCAATGTGCGTTCGAAATGTCGATGTTCAAATGTGTCCTGCAGTTCACACTATGACGCGCAGTTAACTGCGTTCTTCATCGACCCGCGAGCCAAGTGATCCACCGTTCAGGGTAATCGTTTTGTTTTTGTGTGTGTTTTTGTATGAGAAAATATAAAAGGTGCGAAAAAATTAAACAAAAAAATTTGAAAATAATACTTATCATTAACGTGTACGACAAATGAAAAGAAAGAAAATCTCTTTTATTTGCGTGGTTGTACACAAAAAATTAAAATATTATTTCAAAGTATCAATAGGCGATAGCGAACGCTAATCAAAGCGTGTCGCAACGCACACGTCGCGAATCGACGAGAGAGAGTCAACCGTCTCGGATTCGATTTTGATTCGTATCATTCACGTGTTTTTTGTATTTTTTTCTTTTTTTGCGAGTCTTTGACAACAACAAAACAAAAAGAAAAAACCAACGTTAATGATCCTTCCGCAGGTTCCCCTACGGAAACCTTGTTACGACTTTTACTTCCTCTAAATGATCAAGTTTGGTCAACTTCCCAGCAACGCCGACGGCCGTGAGGCCACCGCGTGTCGGTCCGAAGACCTCACTAAATCATTCAATCGGTAGTAGCGACGGGCGGTGTGTACAAAGGGCAGGGACGTAATCAACGCGAGCTTATGACTCGCGCTTACTAGGAATTCCTCGTTTATGGGGGATAATTGCAAACCCCAATCCCCAGCACGAAGGAGTTTCAACGGGTTGCCCGGGCCTCTAGGCCAGGGAGAACATGTTGATTCCTTCAGTGTAGCGCGCGTGCGGCCCAGGACATCTAAGGGCATCACAGACCTGTTATTGCTCAATCTCGTGCGGCTCGAAGCCGCCGGTCCCTCTAAGAAGAATTTTAATACGTCGCCAGTGAGTTGCGCTCCCCGAGAGTCGCGCACACCTTGAATGACGACGCCTATTTAGCAGGCTAGAGTCTCGTTCGTTACCGGAATTAACCAGACAAATCGCTCCACCAACTAAGAACGGCCATGCACCACCACCCACCGAATCAAGAAAGAGCTGTTAATCTGTCAATCCTTCCGGTGTCCGGGCCTGGTGAGATTTCCCGTGTTGAGTCAAATTAAGCCGCAGGCTCCACTCCTGGTGGTGCCCTTCCGTCAATTCCTTTAAGTTTCAGCTTTGCAACCATACTCCCCCCGGAGTCCAAAATCTTTGGTTTCCCGGAAGCTGCCCGCCGAGCCATTGTAGTAACGTCGGCGGATCGCTAGATGACATATTTACGGTTAGAACTAGGGCGGTATCTAATCGCCTTCGAACCTCTAACTTTCGTTCTTGATTGATGAAAACACCTTTGGCAAATGCTTTCGCTGATGTTCGTCTTGCGACGATCCAAGAATTTCACCTCTAACGTCGCAATACGAATGCCCCCAGTTATCCCTATTAATCATTACCTCGGAGTTCTGAAAACCAACAAAATAGAACCGAGATCATATTCTATTATTCCATGCACGAAATATTCAAGCGGCATTTTGAGCCCGCTTTGAGCACTCTAATTTGTTCAAAGTAAAATTGTCGGCCCACCTCGACACTCACCGAAGAGCACCGCGATAGGATTTTGATATTGAACCGGCGTTTTACCGCCGGCTCACCGACGATATGCTCCGCAGACGTGTCAGTATCACCGCGGATGCGGTGCACCGACAGCGCGGCGCACAAATGCAACTACGAGCTTTTTAACCGCAACAATTTTAGTATACGCTATTGGAGCTGGAATTACCGCGGCTGCTGGCACCAGACTTGCCTCCAATTGTTCCTCGTTAAAATATTTAAAGTGTACTCATTCCGATTACGAGGCCTCGTAAGAGTCCCGTATCGTTATTTTTCGTCACTACCTCCCCGTGCCGGGAGTGGGTAATTTGCGCGCCTGCTGCCTTCCTTGGATGTGGTAGCCGTTTCTCAGGCTCCCTCTCCGGAATCGAACCCTGATTCCCCGTTACCCGTGACACCATGGTAGTCGCAGAAACTACCATCGAAGTTGATAAGGCAGACATTTGAAAGATGCGTCGCCGGTACTGGACCGTGCGATCGGCAAAAGTTATCCAGATTCATCAAAATTAACGACTTCGGACGCATGGCCCTCCGCCGATTGGTTTTGATCTAATAAAAGCACTCATCCCATCACTGGTCAGAGTTCTGATTGCATGTATTAGCTCTAGAATTACCACAGTTATCCAAGTAACTGAGTAAGATCTAAGGAACCAAAACTGATATATTGAGCCATTCGCGGTATCGCCTTAATACGGCTTGCACTGAGACATGCATGGCTTAATCTTTGAGACAAGCATATAACTACTGGCAGGATCAACCAGGGAGCTGCTTACGCAAACGACACGCCTACACCGCGGTCACGCGGCTTCGGCGAGCCGCTGGCTCGGCGGCGTCGAGGGGCGCGCGCTTGCGCGCGCGCCTTCTCGACACGCGTGAACGTAACGCGTCGAATTTGCACGCGACGCGACGTTCGCGCTTCATATCGATAGACTAACTTTGACCGGTCTACGAGCGGCCGTCCCGTCACGATCTCGCAACGAGGTGATGTACAACGATGCTCGACCACTGTGAGGGACATAAAACTGCAACGAACACGACCCCGCGGGCGGGAATCGATGTTGTGACAATTTGAAAATTGAACATTCATCTAAACGCAACTTCTCAATTTTATTCAATACGTTATTGTAAACATATTAAAACTCGGCTGGCAATTACATGCGCACACACACGCATGATTC
>NW_025576166.1:0-16123 GCF_905147105.1 Pieris brassicae
TGCCTGCGTCTGGCTATGCTCTCGGAGTGTAACTCCCATGATTTAGTTAATCGTTATGAAACGAATAACTGTATGTTGAAGAGAGTGCCTGCGTCTGGCTATGCTCTCGGAGTGTAACTCCCATGATTTAGTTAATCGTTATGAAACGAATAACTAACTGTATGTAGAAGAGAGTGCCTGCGTCTGGCTATGCTCTCGGAGTGTAACTCCCATGATTTAGTTAATCGTTATGAAACGAATAACTGTATGTAGAAGAGAGTGCCTGCGTCTGGCTATGCTCTCGGAGTGTAACTCCCATGATTTAGTTAATCGTTATGAAACGAATAACTGTATGTAGAAGAGAGTGCCTGCGTCTGGCTATGCTCTCGGAGTGTAACTCCCATGATTTAGTTAATCGTTATGAAACGAATAACTGTATGTAGAAGAGAGTGCCTGCGTCTGGCTATGCTCTCGGAGTGTTAACTCCCATGATTTAGTTAATCGTTATGAAACGAATAACTGTATGTTGAAGAGAGTGCCTGCGTCTGGCTATGCTCTCGGAGTGTAACTCCCATGATTTAGTTAATCGTTATGAAACGAATAACTGTATGTTGAAGAGAGTGCCTGCGTCTGGCTATGCTCTCGGAGTGTAACTCCCATGATTTAGTTAATCGTTATGAAACGAATAACTGTATGTTGAAGAGAGTGCCTGCGTCTGGCTATGCTCTCGGAGTGTAACTCCCATGATTTAGTTAATCGTTATGAAACGAATAACTAACTGTATGTAGAAGAGAGTGCCTGCGTCTGGCTATGCTCCCGGAGTGTAACTCCCATGATTTAGTTAATCGTGATGAAACGAATAACTGTATGTTGAAGAGAGTGCCTGCGTCTGGCTATGCTCTCGGAGTGTAACTCCCATGATTTAGTTAATCGTTATGAAACGAATAACTGTATGTTGAAGAGAGTGCCTGCGTCTGGCTATGCTCTCGGAGTGTAACTCCCATGATTTAGTTAATCGTTATGAAACGAATAACTGTATGTTGAAGAGAGTGCCTGCGTCTGGCTATGCTCTCGGAGTGTAACTCCCATGATTTAGTTAATCGTTATGAAACGAATAACTGTATGTTGAAGAGAGTGCCTGCGTCTGGCTATGCTCTCGGAGTGTAACTCCCATGATTTAGTTAATCGTTATGAAACGAATAACTGTATGTTGAAGAGAGTGCCTGCGTCTGGCTATGCTCTCGGAGTGTAACTCCCATGATTTAGTTAATCGTTATGAAACGAATAACTGTATGTAGAAGAGAGTGCCTGCGTCTGGCTATGCTCTCGGAGTGTAACTCCCATGATTTAGTTAATCGTTATGAAACGAATAGCTGTATGTAGAAGAGAGTGCCTGCGTCTGGCTATGCTCTCGGAGTGTAACTCCCATGATTTAGTTAATCGTTTTGAAACGAATAACTGTATGTTGAAGAGAGTGCCTGCGTCTGGCTATGCTCTCGGAGTGTAACTCCCATGATTTAGTTAATCGTTATGAAACGAATAACTGTATGTAGAAGAGAGTGCCTGCGTCTGGCTATGCTCTCGGAGTGTAACTCCCATGATTTAGTTAATCGTTATGAAACGAATAACTGTATGTTGAAGAGAGTGCCTGCGTCTGGCTATGCTCTCGGAGTGTAACTCCCATGATTTAGTTAATCGTTATGAAACGAATAACTGTATGTTGAAGAGAGTGCCTGCGTCTGGCTATGCTCTCGGAGTGTAACTCCCATGATTTAGTTAATCGTTATGAAACGAATAACTGTATGTTGAAGAGAGTGCCTGCGTCTGGCTATGCTCTCGGAGTGTAACTCCCATGATTTAGTTAATCGTTATGAAACGAATAACTGTATGTTGAAGAGAGTGCCTGCGTCTGGCTATGCTCTCGGAGTGTAACTCCCATGATTTAGTTAATCGTTATGAAACGAATAACTGTATGTTGAAGAGAGTGCCTGCGTCTGGCTATGCTCTCGGAGTGTAACTCCCATGATTTAGTTAATCGTTTTGAAACGAATAACTGTATGTTGAAGAGAGTGCCTGCGTCTGGCTATGCTCTCGGAGTGTAACTCCCATGATTTAGTTAATCGTTATGAAACGAATAACTGTATGTTGAAGAGAGTGCCTGCGTCTGGCTATGCTCTCGGAGTGTAACTCCCATGATTTAGTTAATCGTTGTGAAACGAATAACTGTATGTAGAAGAGAGTGCCTGCGTCTGGCTATGCTCTCGGAGTGTAACTCCCATGATTTAGTTAATCGTTATGAAACGAATAACTGTATGTAGAAGAGAGTGCCTGCGTCTGGCTATGCTCTCGGAGTGTAACTCCCATGATTTAGTTAATCGTTTTGAAACGAATAACTGTATGTTGAAGAGAGTGCCTGCGTCTGGCTATGCTCTCGGAGTGTAACTCCCATGATTTAGTTAATCGTTATGAAACGAATAACTGTATGTTGAAGAGAGTGCCTGCGTCTGGCTATGCTCTCGGAGTGTAACTCCCATGATTTAGTTAATCGTTATGAAACGAATAACTGTATGTTGAAGAGAGTGCCTGCGTCTGGCTATGCTCTCGGAGTGTAACTCCCATGATTTAGTTAATCGTTATGAAACGAATAACTGTATGTTGAAGAGAGTGCCTGCGTCTGGCTATGCTCTCGGAGTGTAACTCCCATGATTTAGTTAATCGTTATGAAACGAATAACTGTATGTTGAAGAGAGTGCCTGCGTCTGGCTATGCTCTCGGAGTGTAACTCCCATGATTTAGTTAATCGTTATGAAACGAATTACTGTATGTTGAAGAGAGTGCCTGCGTCTGGCTATGCTCTCGGAGTGTAACTCCCATAATTTAGTTAATCGTTATGAAACGAATAACTGTATGTAGAAGAGAGTGCCTGCGTCTGGCTATGCTCTCGGAGTGTAACTCCCATGATTTAGTTAATCGTTATGAAACGAATAACTGTATGTAGAAGAGAGTGCCTGCGTCTGGCTATGCTCTCGGAGTGTAACTCCCATGATTTAGTTAATCGTTATGAAACGAATAACTGTATGTAGAAGAGAGTGCCTGCGTCTGGCTATGCTCTCGGAGTGTAACTCCCATGATTTAGTTAATCGTTATGAAACGAATAACTGTATGTAGAAGAGAGTGCCTGCGTCTGGCTATGCTCTCGGAGTGTAACTCCCATGATTTAGTTAATCGTTATGAAACGAATAACTGTATGTAGAAGAGAGTGCCTGCGTCTGGCTATGCTCTCGGAGTGTAACTCCCATGATTTAGTTAATCGTTATGAAACGAATAACTAACTGTATGTAGAAGAGAGTGCCTGCGTCTGGCTATGCTCTCGGAGTGTAACTCCCATGATTTAGTTAATCGTTATGAAACGAATAACTGTATGTTGAAGAGAGTGCCTGCGTCTGGCTATGCTCTCGGAGTGTAACTCCCATGATTTAGTTAATCGTTATGAAACGAATAACTGTATGTTGAAGAGAGTGCCTGCGTCTGGCTATGCTCTCGGAGTGTAACTCCCATGATTTAGTTAATCGTTATGAAACGAATAACTGTATGTTGAAGAGAGTGCCTGCGTCTGGCTATGCTCTCGGAGTGTAACTCCCATGATTTAGTTAATCGTTATGAAACGAATAACTGTATGTTGAAGAGAGTGCCTGCGTCTGGCTATGCTCTCGGAGTGTAACTCCCATGATTTAGTTAATCGTTATGAAACGAATAACTGTATGTAGAAGAGAGTGCCTGCGTCTGGCTATGCTCTCGGAGTGTAACTCCCATGATTTAGTTAATCGTTATGAAACGAATAACTGTATGTAGAAGAGAGTGCCTGCGTCTGGCTATGCTCTCGGAGTGTAACTCCCATGATTTAGTTAATCGTTTTGAAACGAATAACTGTATGTTGAAGAGAGTGCCTGCGTCTGGCTATGCTCTCGGAGTGTAACTCCCATGATTTAGTTCATCGTTATGAAACGAATAACTGTATGTAGAAGAGAGTGCCTGCGTCTGGCTATGCTCTCGGAGTGTAACTCCCATGATTTAGTTAATCGTTATGAAACGAATAACTGTATGTTGAAGAGAGTGCCTGCGTCTGGCTATGCTCTCGGAGTGTAACTCCCATGATTTAGTTAATCGTTATGAAACGAATAACTGTATGTTGAAGAGAGTGCCTGCGTCTGGCTATGCTCTCGGAGTGTAACTCCCATGATTTAGTTAATCGTTATGAAACGAATAACTGTATGTTGAAGAGAGTGCCTGCGTCTGGCTATGCTCTCGGAGTGTAACTCCCATGATTTAGTTAATCGTTATGAAACGAATAACTGTATGTTGAAGAGAGTGCCTGCGTCTGGCTATGCTCTCGGAGTGTAACTCCCATGATTTAGTTAATCGTTATGAAACGAATAACTGTATGTTGAAGAGAGTGCCTGCGTCTGGCTATGCTCTCGGAGTGTAACTCCCATGATTTAGTTAATCGTTTTGAAACGAATAACTGTATGTTGAAGAGAGTGCCTGCGTCTGGCTATGCTCTCGGAGTGTAACTCCCATGATTTAGTTAATCGTTATGAAACGAATAACTGTATGTTGAAGAGAGTGCCTGCGTCTGGCTATGCTCTCGGAGTGTAACTCCCATGATTTAGTTAATCGTTGTGAAACGAATAACTGTATGTAGAAGAGAGTGCCTGCGTCTGGCTATGCTCTCGGAGTGTAACTCCCATGATTTAGTTAATCGTTATGAAACGAATAACTGTATGTAGAAGAGAGTGCCTGCGTCTGGCTATGCTCTCGGAGTGTAACTCCCATGATTTAGTTAATCGTTATGAAACGAATAACTGTATGTTGAAGAGAGTGCCTGCGTCTGGCTATGCTCTCGGAGTGTAACTCCCATGATTTAGTTAATCGTTATGAAACGAATAACTGTATGTTGAAGAGAGTGCCTGCGTCTGGCTATGCTCTCGGAGTGTAACTCCCATGATTTAGTTAATCGTTATGAAACGAATAACTGTATGTTGAAGAGAGTGCCTGCGTCTGGCTATGCTCTCTGAGTGTAACTCCCATGATTTAGTTAATCGTTATGAAACGAATAACTGTATGTTGAAGAGAGTGCCTGCGTCTGGCTATGCTCTCGGAGTGTAACTCCCATGATTTAGTTAATCGTTATGAAACGAATAACTGTATGTTGAAGAGAGTGCCTGCGTCTGGCTATGCTTTCGGAGTGTAACTCCCATAATTTAGTTAATCGTTATGAAACGAATAACTGTATGTAGAAGAGAGTGCCTGCGTCTGGCTATGCTCTCGGAGTGTAACTCCCATGATTTAGTTAATCGTTATGAAACGAATAACTGTATGTAGAAGAGAGTGCCTGCGTCTGGCTATGCTCTCGGAGTGTAACTCCCATGATTTAGTTAATCGTTATGAAACGAATAACTGTATGTTGAAGAGAGTGCCTGCGTCTGGCTATGCTCTCGGAGTGTAACTCCCATGATTTAGTTAATCGTTATGAAACGAATAACTGTATGTTGAAGAGAGTGCCTGCGTCTGGCTATGCTCTCGGAGTGTAACTCCCATGATTTAGTTAATCGTTATGAAACGAATAACTGTATGTAGAAGAGAGTGCCTGCGTCTGGCTATGCTCTCGGAGTGTAACTCCCATGATTTAGTTAATCGTTTTGAAACGAATAACTGTATGTTGAAGAGAGTGCCTGCGTCTGGCTATGCTCTCGGAGTGTAACTCCCATGATTTAGTTAATCGTTATGAAACGAATAACTGCATGTAGAAGAGAGTGCCTGCGTCTGGCTATGCTCTCTTAGTGTAACTCCCATGATTTAGTTAATCGTTATGAAACGAATAACTGTATGTTGAAGAGAGTGCCTGCGTCTGGCTATGCTCTCGGAGTGTAACTCCCATGATTTAGTTAATCGTTATGAAACGAATAACTGTATGTTGAAGAGAGTGCCTGCGTCTGGCTATGCTCTCGGAGTGTAACTCCCATGATTTAGTTAATCGTTATGAAACGAATACCTGTATGTTGAAGGGAGTGCCTGCGTCTGGCTATGCTCTCGGAGTGTAACTCCCATGATTTAGTTAATCGTTATGAAACGAATAACTGTATGTTGAAGAGAGTGCCTGCGTCTGGCTATGCTCTCGGAGTGTAACTCCCATGATTTAGTTAATCGTTATGAAACGAATAACTGTATGTTGAAGAGAGGGCCTGCGTCTGGCTATGCTCTCGGAGTGTAACTCCCATGATTTAGTTAATCGTTATGAAACGAATAACTGTATGTTGAAGAGAGTGCCTGCGTCTGGCTATGCTCTCGGAGTGTAACTCCCATGATTTAGTTAATCGTTATGAAACGAATTACTGTATGTTGAAGAGAGTGCCTGCGTCTGGCTATGCTCTCGGAGTGTAACTCCCATAATTTAGTTAATCGTTATGAAACGAATAACTGTATGTAGAAGAGAGTGCCTGCGTCTGGCTATGCTCTCGGAGTGTAACTCCCATGATTTAGTTAATCGTTATGAAACGAATAACTGTATGTAGAAGAGAGTGCCTGCGTCTGGCTATGCTCTCGGAGTGTAACTCCCATGATTTAGTTAATCGTTATGAAACGAATAACTGTATGTAGAAGAGAGTGCCTGCGTCTGGCTATGCTCTCGGAGTGTAACTCCCATGATTTAGTTAATCGTTATGAAACGAATAACTGTATGTAGAAGAGAGTGCCTGCGTCTGGCTATGCTCTCGGAGTGTAACTCCCATGATTTAGTTAATCGTTATGAAACGAATAACTGTATGTAGAAGAGAGTGCCTGCGTCTGGCTATGCTCTCGGAGTGTAACTCCCATGATTTAGTTAATCGTTATGAAACGAATAACTGTATGTAGAAGAGAGTGCCTGCGTCTGGCTATGCTCTCGGAGTGTAACTCCCATGATTTAGTTAATCGTTATGAAACGAATAACTGTATGTAGAAGAGAGTGCCTGCGTCTGGCTATGCTCTCGGAGTGTAACTCCCATGATTTAGTTAATCGTTATGAAACGAATAACTGTATGTAGAAGAGAGTGCCTGCGTCTGGCTATGCTCTCGGAGTGTAACTCCCATGATTTAGTTAATCGTTATGAAACGAATAACTGTATGTAGAAGAGAGTGCCTGCGTCTGGCTATGCTCTCGGAGTGTAACTCCCATGATTTAGTTAATCGTTATGAAACGAATAACTGTATGTTGAAGAGAGTGCCTGCGTCTGGCTATGCTCTCGGAGTGTAACTCCCATGATTTAGTTAATCGTTATGAAACGAATAACTGTATGTTGAAGAGAGTGCCTGCGTCTGGCTATGCTCTCGGAGTGTAACTCCCATGATTTAGTTAATCGTTATGAAACGAATAACTGTATGTAGAAGAGAGTGCCTACATCTGGCTATGTATGCTCTCGGAGTGTAACTCCCATGATTTAGTTAATCGTTATGAAACGAATAACTGTATGTTGAAGAGAGTGCCTGCGTCTGGCTATGCTCTCGGAGTGTAACTCCCATGATTTAGTTAATCGTTATGAAACGAATAACTGTATGTTGAAGAGAGTGCCTGCGTCTGGCTATGCTCTCGGAGTGTAACTCCCATGATTTAGTTAATCGTTATGAAACGAATAACTGTATGTAGAAGAGAGTGCCTACATCTGGCTATGTATGCTCTCGGAGTGTAACTCCCATGATTTAGTTAATCGTTATGAAACGAATAACTGTATGTTGAAGAGAGTGCCTGCGTCTGGCTATGCTCTCGGAGTGTAACTCCCATGATTTAGTTAATCGTTATGAAACGAATAACTGTATGTTGAAGAGAGTGCCTGCGTCTGGCTATGCTCTCGGAGTGTAACTCCCATGATTTAGTTAATCGTTATGAAACGAATAACTGTATGTTGAAGAGAGTGCCTGCGTCTGGCTATGCTCTCGGAGTGTAACTCCCATGATTTAGTTAATCGTTATGAAACGAATAACTGTATGTTGAAGAGAGTGCCTGCGTCTGGCTATGCTCTCGGAGTGTAACTCCCATGATTTAGTTAATCGTTATGAAACGAATAACTGTATGTTGAAGAGAGTGCCTGCGTCTGGCTATGCTCTCGGAGTGTAACTCCCATGATTTAGTTAATCGTTATGAAAAGAATAACTGTATGTTGAAGAGAGTGCCTGCGTCTGGCTATGCTCTCGGAGTGTAACTCCCATGATTTAGTTAATCGTTATGAAACGAATAACTGTATGTAGAAGAGAGTGCCTGCGTCTGGCTATGCTCTCGGAGTGTAACTCCCATGATTTAGTTAATCGTTATGAAACGAATAATTGTATGTTGAAGAGAGTGCCTGCGTCTGGCTATGCTCTCGGAGTGTAACTCCCATGATTTAGTTAATCGTTATGAAACGAATAACTGTATGTTGAAGAGAGTGCCTGCGTCTGGCTATGCTCTCGGAGTGTAACTCCCATGATTTAGTTAATCGTTATGAAACGAATAACTGTATGTTGAAGAGAGTGCCTGCGTCTGGCTATGCTCTCGGAGTGTAACTCCCATGATTTAGTTAATCGTTATGAAACGAATAACTAACTGTATGTAGAAGAGAGTGCCTGCGTCTGGCTATGCTCTCGGAGTGTAACTCCCATGATTTAGTTAATCGTTATGAAACGAATAACTGTATGTTGAAGAGAGTGCCTGCGTCTGGCTATGCTCTCGGAGTGTAACTCCCATGATTTAGTTAATCGTTATGAAACGAATAACTGTATGTTGAAGAGAGTGCCTGCGTCTGGCTATGCTCTCGGAGTGTAACTCCCATGATTTAGTTAATCGTTATGAAACGAATAACTGTATGTTGAAGAGAGTGCCTGCGTCTGGCTATGCTCTCGGAGTGTAACTCCCATGATTTAGTTAATCGTTATGAAACGAATAACTGTATGTTGAAGAGAGTGCCTGCGTCTGGCTATGCTCTCGGAGTGTAACTCCCATGATTTAGTTAATCGTTATGAAACGAATAACTGTACGTTGAAGAGAGTGCCTGCGTCTGGCTATGCTCTCGGAGTGTAACTCCCATGATTTAGTTAATCGTTATGAAACGAATAACTGTATGTTGAAGAGAGTGCCTGCGTCTGGCTATGCTCTCGGAGTGTAACTCCCATGATTTAGTTAATCGTTATGAAACGAATAACTGTATGTTGAAGAGAGTGCCTGCGTCTGGCTATGCTCTCGGAGTGTAACTCCCATGATTTAGTTAATCGTTATGAAACGAATAACTGTATGTAGAAGAGAGTGCCTACATCTGGCTATGTATGCTCTCGGAGTGTAACTCCCATGATTTAGTTAATCGTTATGAAACGAATAACTGTATGTAGAAGAGAGTGCCTGCGTCTGGCTATGCTCTCGGAGTGTAACTCCCATGATTTAGTTAATCGTTATGAAACGAATAACTGTATGTAGAAGAGAGTGCCTGCGTCTGGCTATGCTCTCGGAGTGTAACTCCCATGATTTAGTTAATCGTTTTGAAACGAATAACTGTATGTTGAAGAGAGTGCCTGCGTCTGGCTATGCTCTCGGAGTGTAACTCCCATGATTTAGTTAATCGTTATGAAACGAATAACTGTATGTAGAAGAGAGTGCCTGCGTCTGGCTATGCTCTCGGAGTGTAACTCCCATGATTTAGTTAATCGTTATGAAACGAATAACTGTATGTTGAAGAGAGTGCCTGCGTCTGGCTATGCTCTCGGAGTGTAACTCCCATGATTTAGTTAATCGTTATGAAACGAATAACTGTATGTTGAAGAGAGTGCCTGCGTCTGGCTATGCTCTCGGAGTGTAACTCCCATGATTTAGTTAATCGTTATGAAACGAATAACTGTATGTAGAAGAGAGTGCCTGCGTCTGGCTATGCTCTCGGAGTGTAACTCCCATGATTTAGTTAATCGTTATGAAACGAATAACTGTATGTAGAAGAGAGTGCCTGCGTCTGGCTATGCTCTCGGAGTGTAACTCCCATGATTTAGTTAATCGTTATGAAACGAATAACTGTATGTTGAAGAGAGTGCCTGCGTCTGGCTATGCTCTCGGAGTGTAACTCCCATGATTTAGTTAATCGTTATGAAACGAATAACTGTATGTTGAAGAGAGTGCCTGCGTCTGGCTATGCTCTCGGAGTGTAACTCCCATGATTTAGTTAATCGTTATGAAACGAATAACTGTATGTTGAAGAGAGTGCCTGCGTCTGGCTATGCTCTCGGAGTGTAACTCCCATGATTTAGTTAATCGTTATGAAACGAATAACTGTATGTTGAAGAGAGTGCCTGCGTCTGGCTATGCTCTCGGAGTGTAACTCCCATGATTTAGTTAATCGTTATGAAACGAATAACTGTATGTAGAAGAGAGTGCCTACATCTGGCTATGTATGCTCTCGGAGTGTAACTCCCATGATTTAGTTAATCGTTATGAAACGAATAACTGTATGTTGAAGAGAGTGCCTGCGTCTGGCTATGCTCTCGGAGTGTAACTCCCATGATTTAGTTAATCGTTATGAAACGAATAACTGTATGTTGAAGAGAGTGCCTGCGTCTGGCTATGCTCTCGGAGTGTAACTCCCATGATTTAGTTAATCGTTATGAAACGAATAACTAACTGTATGTAGAAGAGAGTGCCTGCGTCTGGCTATGCTCTCGGAGTGTAACTCCCATGATTTAGTTAATCGTTATGAAACGAATAACTGTATGTTGAAGAGAGTGCCTGCGTCTGGCTATGCTCTCGGAGTGTAACTCCCATGATTTAGTTAATCGTTATGAAACGAATAACTGTATGTTGAAGAGAGTGCCTGCGTCTGGCTATGCTCTCGGAGTGTAACTCCCATGATTTAGTTAATCGTTATGAAACGAATAACTGTATGTTGAAGAGAGTGCCTGCGTCTGGCTATGCTCTCGGAGTGTAACTCCCATGATTTAGTTAATCGTTATGAAACGAATAACTGTATGTTGAAGAGAGTGCCTGCGTCTGGCTATGCTCTCGGAGTGTAACTCCCATGATTTAGTTAATCGTTATGAAACGAATAACTGTATGTTGAAGAGAGTGCCTGCGTCTGGCTATGCTCTCGGAGTGTAACTCCCATGATTTAGTTAATCGTTATGAAACGAATAACTGTATGTAGAAGAGAGTGCCTACAACTGGCTATGTATGCTCTCGGAGTGTAACTCCCATGATTTAGTTAATCGTTATGAAACGAATAACTGTATGTTGAAGAGAGTGCCTGCGTCTGGCTATGCTCTCGGAGTGTAACTCCCATGATTTAGTTAATCGTTATGAAACGAATAACTGTATGTTGAAGAGAGTGCCTGCGTCTGGCTATGCTCTCGGAGTGTAACTCCCATGATTTAGTTAATCGTTATGAAACGAATAACTGTATGTTGAAGAGAGTGCCTGCGTCTGGCTATGCTCTCGGAGTGTAACTCCCATGATTTAGTTAATCGTTATGAAACGAATAACTGTATGTAGAAGAGAGTGCCTGCGTCTGGCTATGCTCTCGGAGTGTAACTCCCATGATTTAGTTAATCGTTATGAAACGAATAACTGTATGTTGAAGAGAGTGCCTGCGTCTGGCTATGCTCTCGGAGTGTAACTCCCATGATTTAGTTAATCGTTATGAAACGAATAACTGTATGTTGAAGAGAGTGCCTGCGTCTGGCTATGCTCTCGGAGTGTAACTCCCATGATTTAGTTAATCGTTATGAAACGAATAACTGTATGTAGAAGAGAGTGCCTGCGTCTGGCTATGCTCTCGGAGTGTAACTCCCATGATTTAGTTAATCGTTATGAAACGAATAACTGTATGTAGAAGAGAGTGCCTGCGTCTGGCTATGCTCTCGGAGTGTAACTCCCATGATTTAGTTAATCGTTATGAAACGAATAACTGTATGTTGAAGAGAGTGCCTGCGTCTGGCTATGCTCTCGGAGTGTAACTCCCATGATTTAGTTAATCGTTATGAAACGAATAACTGTATGTTGAAGAGAGTGCCTGCGTCTGGCTATGCTCTCGGAGTGTAACTCCCATGATTTAGTTAATCGTTATGAAACGAATAACTGTATGTTGAAGAGAGTGCCTGCGTCTGGCTATGCTCTCGGAGTGTAACTCCCATGATTTAGTTAATCGTTATGAAACGAATAACTGTATGTTGAAGAGAGTGCCTGCGTCTGGCTATGCTCTCGGAGTGTAACTCCCATGATTTAGTTAATCGTTATGAAACGAATAACTGTATGTAGAAGAGAGTGCCTACATCTGGCTATGTATGCTCTCGGAGTGTAACTCCCATGATTTAGTTAATCGTTATGAAACGAATAACTGTATGTTGAAGAGAGTGCCTGCGTCTGGCTATGCTCTCGGAGTGTAACTCCCATGATTTAGTTAATCGTTATGAAACGAATAACTGTATGTTGAAGAGAGTGCCTGCGTCTGGCTATGCTCTCGGAGTGTAACTCCCATGATTTAGTTAATCGTTATGAAACGAATAACTAACTGTATGTAGAAGAGAGTGCCTGCGTCTGGCTATGCTCTCGGAGTGTAACTCCCATGATTTAGTTAATCGTTATGAAACGAATAACTGTATGTTGAAGAGAGTGCCTGCGTCTGGCTATGCTCTCGGAGTGTAACTCCCATGATTTAGTTAATCGTTATGAAACGAATAACTGTATGTTGAAGAGAGTGCCTGCGTCTGGCTATGCTCTCGGAGTGTAACTCCCATGATTTAGTTAATCGTTATGAAACGAATAACTGTATGTAGAAGAGAGTGCCTGCGTCTGGCTATGCTCTCGGAGTGTAACTCCCATGATTTAGTTAATCGTTATGAAACGAATAACTGTATGTTGAAGAGAGTGCCTGCGTCTGGCTATGCTCTCGGAGTGTAACTCCCATGATTTAGTTAATCGTTATGAAACGAATAACTGTATGTAGAAGAGAGTGCCTGCGTCTGGCTATGCTCTCGGAGTGTAACTCCCATGATTTAGTTAATCGTTATGAAACGAATAACTGTATGTTGAAGAGAGTGCCTGCGTCTGGCTATGCTCTCGGAGTGTAACTCCCATGATTTAGTTAATCGTTATGAAACGAATAACTGTATGTTGAAGAGAGTGCCTGCGTCTGGCTATGCTCTCGGAGTGTAACTCCCATGATTTAGTTAATCGTTATGAAACGAATAACTGTATGTTGAAGAGAGTGCCTGCGTCTGGCTATGCTCTCGGAGTGTAACTCCCATGATTTAGTTAATCGTTATGAAACGAATAACTGTATGTTGAAGAGAGTGCCTGCGTCTGGCTATGCTCTCGGAGTGTAACTCCCATGATTTAGTTAATCGTTATGAAACGAATAACTGTATGTAGAAGAGAGTGCCTACATCTGGCTATGTATGCTCTCGGAGTGTAACTCCCATGATTTAGTTAATCGTTATGAAACGAATAACTGTATGTTGAAGAGAGTGCCTGCGTCTGGCTATGCTCTCGGAGTGTAACTCCCATGATTTAGTTAATCGTTATGAAACGAATAACTGTATGTAGAAGAGAGTGCCTACATCTGGCTATGTATGCTCTCGGAGTGTAACTCCCATGATTTAGTTAATCGTTATGAAACGAATAACTGTATGTTGAAGAGAGTGCCTGCGTCTGGCTATGCTCTCGGAGTGTAACTCCCATGATTTAGTTAATCGTTATGAAACGAATAACTGTATGTTGAAGAGAGTGCCTGCGTCTGGCTATGCTCTCGGAGTGTAACTCCCATGATTTAGTTAATCGTTATGAAACGAATAACTGTATGTTGAAGAGAGTGCCTGCGTCTGGCTATGCTCTCGGAGTGTAACTCCCATGATTTAGTTAATCGTTATGAAACGAATAACTGTATGTTGAAGAGAGTGCCTGCGTCTGGCTATGCTCTCGGAGTGTAACTCCCATGATTTAGTTAATCGTTATGAAACGAATAACTGTATGTTGAAG
The DNA here is from genome assembly GCF_905147105.1 of Pieris brassicae. NCBI lineage: Eukaryota > Metazoa > Arthropoda > Insecta > Lepidoptera > Pieridae > Pieris > Pieris brassicae. Next base: position 13,994 of record NW_025576166.1, read on the forward strand.
AGAGTGCCTGCGTCTGGCTATGCTCTCGGAGTGTAACTCCCATGATTTAGTTAATCGTTATGAAACGAATAACTGTATGTTGAAGAGAGTGCCTGCGTCTGGCTATGCTCTCGGAGTGTAACTCCCATGATTTAGTTAATCGTTATGAAACGAATAACTGTATGTAGAAGAGAGTGCCTGCGTCTGGCTATGCTCTCGGAGTGTAACTCCCATGATTTAGTTAATCGTTATGAAACGAATAATTGTATGTTGAAGAGAGTGCCTGCGTCTGGCTATGCTCTCGGAGTGTAACTCCCATGATTTAGTTAATCGTTATGAAACGAATAACTGTATGTTGAAGAGAGTGCCTGCGTCTGGCTATGCTCTCGGAGTGTAACTCCCATGATTTAGTTAATCGTTATGAAACGAATAACTGTATGTAGAAGAGAGTGCCTGCGTCTGGCTATGCTCTCGGAGTGTAACTCCCATGATTTAGTTAATCGTTATGAAACGAATAACTGTATGTTGAAGAGAGTGCCTGCGTCTGGCTATGCTCTCGGAGTGTAACTCCCATGATTTAGTTAATCGTTATGAAACGAATAACTGTATGTTGAAGAGAGTGCCTGCGTCTGGCTATGCTCTCGGAGTGTAACTCCCATGATTTAGTTAATCGTTATGAAACGAATAACTGTATGTTGAAGAGAGTGCCTGCGTCTGGCTATGCTCTCGGAGTGTAACTCCCATGATTTAGTTAATCGTTATGAAACGAATAACTGTATGTTGAAGAGAGTGCCTGCGTCTGGCTATGCTCTCGGAGTGTAACTCCCATGATTTAGTTAATCGTTATGAAACGAATAACTGTATGTAGAAGAGAGTGCCTACATCTGGCTATGTATGCTCTCGGAGTGTAACTCCCATGATTTAGTTAATCGTTATGAAACGAATAACTGTATGTTGAAGAGAGTGCCTGCGTCTGGCTATGCTCTCGGAGTGTAACTCCCATGATTTAGTTAATCGTTATGAAACGAATAACTGTATGTTGAAGAGAGTGCCTGCGTCTGGCTATGCTCTCGGAGTGTAACTCCCATGATTTAGTTAATCGTTATGAAACGAATAACTAACTGTATGTGGAAGAGAGTGCCTGCGTCTGGCTATGCTCTCGGAGTGTAACTCCCATGATTTAGTTAATCGTTATGAAACGAATAACTGTATGTTGAAGAGAGTGCCTGCGTCTGGCTATGCTCTCGGAGTGTAACTCCCATGATTTAGTTAATCGTTATGAAACGAATAACTGTATGTAGAAGAGAGTGCCTGCGTCTGGCTATGCTCTCGGAGTGTAACTCCCATGATTTAGTTAATCGTTATGAAACGAATAACTGTATGTTGAAGAGAGTGCCTGCGTCTGGCTATGCTCTCGGAGTGTAACTCCCATGATTTAGTTAATCGTTATGAAACGAATAACTGTATGTAGAAGAGAGTGCCTGCGTCTGGCTATGCTCTCGGAGTGTAACTCCCATGATTTAGTTAATCGTTATGAAACGAATAACTGTATGTTGAAGAGAGTGCCTGCGTCTGGCTATGCTCTCGGAGTGTAACTCCCATGATTTAGTTAATCGTTATGAAACGAATAACTGTATGTAGAAGAGAGTGCCTACATCTGGCTATGTATGCTCTCGGAGTGTAACTCCCATGATTTAGTTAATCGTTATGAAACGAATAACTGTATGTTGAAGAGAGTGCCTGCGTCTGGCTATGCTCTCGGAGTGTAACTCCCATGATTTAGTTAATCGTTATGAAACGAATAACTGTATGTTGAAGAGAGTGCCTGCGTCTGGCTATGCTCTCGGAGTGTAACTCCCATGATTTAGTTAATCGTTATGAAACGAATAACTGTATGTTGAAGAGAGTGCCTGCGTCTGGCTATGCTCTCGGAGTGTAACTCCCATGATTTAGTTAATCGTTATGAAACGAATAACTGTATGTTGAAGAGAGTGCCTGCGTCTGGCTATGCTCTCGGAGTGTAACTCCCATGATTTAGTTAATCGTTATGAAACGAATAACTGTATGTAGAAGAGAGTGCCTGCGTCTGGCTATGCTCTCGGAGTGTAACTCCCATGATTTAGTTAATCGTTATGAAACGAATAACTGTAT